>NC_079373.1:22357500-22437500 GCF_021018895.1 Seriola aureovittata
GGGAAAGGAGGGTGAGGAGGCCAGCCCTCCATTTTGAGTTGGTTTAATGTAAATTGTTCTGTTAAAAAATATCATCTCTATTTCCTCTCCCTTCCTGTCTCTCCCCTCTTTCGCTCCTCTTCTCTCCAGTTCTTCCCCTCACTCTTCCTCCCCCATCCCTCTAATTCATCTTTTTTCAATTATTAACTTCATAAAAAGCTGCATCTGTCTGTTCATAAATAATTTACCCTTAAATGGGTGTCCCTTGTGTGCGTGTGCGTGCGCGCGCGCGTTGAAACGAAAACATCCATATATCTGTCCAGTTGTCCTACCATCTTTGTTTTATCACTTCATAAATCTATCTAACTAAAACATCCATTTATTTATAAAGAAAATGTAATATGCAATAAACAGGGATGGAACACATTTTTTTTTAATAAATGATGACGCAGACTTGGCAATGTTGTCCTGTGGGAAATTACAGACTCATTTCACAATAGTTAAAAAAAAGTTGTTTTTTGATGGAAAGGCAAAAAGTGAGAATTGCATTGTAGTTGATCGTGTTCAGCTTGATTAATTAGAATGTCTTGCTCATATCACGAGGGCTCAACAATTAATCCTTTGTACATCAAAACTGCCATTTGAAAGAGTGAAATTTTAAAATTGCAAAAGCTAGGATTTAATTTGCATAATTAACTGTGTCTTAAGCTGTAGCAGCTGAAAATTTACTCAGCATACGACAAACAGCATACGTACAGATCTCTGTATGTGAGTGCCTGCTCATTTAAGCTACCCAAAGATAGTTTTATGGAAGAAGAAATACCACTCTATTATTTTTGATGTTTGAAAAATAACATAAGGATTGGTACTTTTTTTTTTTTTACCATTCATGACACCGCCTTTTTTTCTTTTTTTTTGCACACATGTCAATTTCAGACAGGTGGCTAGGAGGTAGCTCAGTAGTTGTCAAGTGTGAAAGAGTGACACCAGGTTGTCAGTTGCTCTTTATACTTTTAAACCCATCCTATCAGGGCTGTGAAGCCATGTCCTGTTAGACTGTGAAGGTACAATACAGACCTGTCACCCTTATGATTAGGGGTTGTCAGTCAGATATCAAAACGTTGTACCAACAGTTTTTCATTGGTACTGTCAATTAACTTGCCAGAGCAGCTATTGTCAATATGTGTAATGGGACTTGTGATTGCCATGATTGTAAAGGTATATTATTTACTAATATTAAATGTACCATTAATACAGTATCTTAACAAATGTAAGCTACATCAGTTTTCTTTTGCAGTTTTGCACAGTCTACCTTGCTACCAAGTTGGATCCTCATTTCACTGCTTTGCTTATTGTACATTGTACTTTGGCATGTGAACAATAAAACTTTGAACTGCTGTTAACTGGCAGCATCACTTATACCTGTAACATAAATTGCAACAATATAATTATAAAATATTGATATCACTCAAGCCTCAAATTGTAGCTTGGCTCCACAAAACTTCTGGGAGAACATGGAAGTCTGTGATTATGATTGGTACTATGCAAACATATCTTTGCTATATTCACCAAAAATACATATGATTTGATTTGATTTACAGAAAATAATATGAATTTAAACTGCGATATCGGTCAGTATAAAAGTATAGTACTGTGTTAGTCTTCAAATGTTTAATCCCTACCTCATACAGACATCTGTTCTGTATGGTGTAGTAAATAACTTTAGAATATCATTGGTCAACCTATACACAGGATAATGCATGTGTGCATATACTGTAAACTGCAGTTGAGGATTTAAGTAGCACTCACTGTTGGATCAGTCCTAATTCTTCCTCAGGAGGCTTCTTTTCTCCCTCTCTCTCCAGCTCTTTTTGTGCTGCAATCTTAAGTGGTGCTTCTATTGATCAGCTTGGGGAGAAAAGGCTCAAGGGTGTGTGTGTGTGTCTGTGTCTGTGTGTGTGTGCATGTGTTGTTGAGCAATGACAAGGGCCCCAACGTGTCTGGATTTTTAACTGAAACCCTTCAACCATCCTCAGTTACCTCCCTCTTTCCCTCTTTCTCAGTGTGTCTCACTGTCCTTCATCATCTGTCCTCTCTTCTCTCCTCCTCCTTTCCTTAGGAGGACATTGTACATTGTCCTGGTAATAAATTGAATCCAGAAAACTGTGCTTTTCTCCACCTGAATGACGCTAGATGTCGAGTTGTTTCACTTGAGGCAACAAACATCGTCAGCATCGACTCCAGTAAAGTTTAACCACACTTTTGTAAGAGATGTGCCGTCATCCCTTGCAAACAGGTTCCAAAAGAGAGATCTCTCTTTGGGATTGGGAAAAGCAAAAATGCATCATATAGACAAATGTCTTGATCAGAAGCAGGGGCCTGCTCACATGAGCATGTGGCCCAATTTTGCGGCAAAATGAAGTAATTTCAGTGGAATTCGTAGAAAAGTCTGCCGGGCAAAGTAAATTTGTCAATCTGTATTTGACAAATAGCAAGCTGTCTTGACAGCCCAAACCTTTGAGGGAACGGAGAGGAGGAGGGTTCAAAATGGAAGAAGCTGTCGTAGCTTGTTCTAACAATCAAAAGACCAACATGCCAAGAGGGAATAAATGGTACAGTGTACAGAGAAAATAGAGAGAGGAGCTGTTGTGAGTGACTAGTGGATGTTTCCAGCTGACTAGCGTGTTGGCGGTTAGTAGTTTACCCACTAGCCCTGCAAGCTGTCACTTTGCCATCAAGCTCCTACAACCAAATATTTCACAGACATGATGAATTTCATGTTTGCACTAGTGGCTTTTTTTTTTACCTTTTCTTTTACATCAGCTCAGATAAATAATTTGTGTATCTTTTATTTACTGTTACAGTTTCAGTTTTTATGCTTGCATTGTTTTCGCTCAGCACATGTATTTTAACACGCTCACAGGGCTTGTGACAGTCACTGTGCAGCAGCTCAGGGCCTTAGTATGAATGGAAGATAAAGACTGAACTAGAGGCTGTTGTAATGAAAAAGGTGACTCAAAGGGAAGGTGCTGCAGGATAGAGAAAAAGAGAGAGTATGACTTAATGTCTGTATGGTCTCATGTGTTCTTTATTGGTTCACTGCTATAGTAAGTCCTGTATGAGTTCTGTCATGCACACAGTAATACGCCTCAGCGCTCTCTCTCTCTCTCTCTGTGAGGTTGTGTGTGGCTGAGCTGTTCTCTGTCCATAGCTTATTTTCTTCACCATTCTTCAGCCTTCCTACAGAGAGAGGGGGGAGGGGGGCTGTTGAATAGACTGGAGTAATGGGCTGAGTGGTGAGACAGAGAAATGTGAAAAAAAAGATGGAAGGTGTGTGTGTGTTAAAGCACCCAGTCAGCCAAGCAGCTAGTGCATCACTGCTGCTTTCTAGTCTTATACTGCCCACAGCATTGACACACATTGCACACACACGCACACGCACATACTAACACAGCACAGTATTATCATGCTAACATGAGTGTTGCAGTCACACAAGTGCCAACATTTTCATGACTTTGCACCTACATCAGCTGTCACACGCTCACTGGGATCCACAACCCCCGATCATATACACACACGGTGGAGAGCTCTTCTTCACGTGCATAGGCGTTTTCCGTTTTGCCTTAAACCCGTTGAAAGAAAGTATGAATAACATCCGTGTGTTACACAGGATGCCACTCAAAAACTTTCCTGGATAAAGGCCCGGTCACACAAGCATGTAAAATAACAAAATCAGTTCATCTCTCAGTGGCAGAGTAAATCTGCATGAATCTTCTGTATTCAACATCTGTATGAAATTTGACAGATACATTTTAGCCATTGATCAACAGTAACTTGACAGGACAGTGCTGATCTTTAAGGAAACAGAGAACCAGAGTCCAAAATGGAGGAAGTCACTAAGTCAGTAACATTTAGCAAACAAGACAGCTCAGAGAGCTTTATCTTCCCCTCCATGAAATCCTTATTTAATAAAAATGATGTGCAACCCTGAGAACAAAGTTAATACAGAAAAAATAAAAAGAGGCTCAGAGAGCTATTGTGACTGATTTGGATTAGCGTGTTCCTGCATTGCTAGCTGCGGTAGTTTACTAACTGTCTCTGTGAATTGTCCCTATGTCACTAAACCTCTAACATCACCTGTTTCTCAAAGAGGTATAGATGAAATTCTTTAAGGAGAACATTAAACAGATACAAGCTCATCTTTAAGTGGTTCAAAAGTTCAGTGGTCAGGACTGACTTTGCAGAAAGAGAGTAAACCGCAGGGAGGAAGTTCATTATACCCTATCCCTGATGCATTTATCATCATCATTTACTATGCATTCACTTCTCAATAATCATATTAATGTCAAACATTGGTTATACATGAACATATCAGCATCAAAAATGAACCATGGTGATATGGTATAAAAAAAAAAAAAAAGTCACAGAAAATGCACAAAAAGGCAGTTATTAAACATTTCTAGGGAAAAACTAGTACATAAGAAATGTAGTTCAGTTTGTTGTCAGGATGAGATGACACACACTAATGCATACGCAGTCTGCATAACTTTTTTCACTGACAGATGATTCACATACATACACAGGCATATCTAGGCTGGGCTCATCAAGCATTTGTGTATTTGAGTGTTTGTGTGTGTGGACTTTCATTATTTATAGTTCAATGAAGCATTGGGCCTGACTGTGGTCGTTCTGTCTGTGCTTTCTCTACTGTCTGTGTGTGTGTGTCTGTGTAGCTGTGAAAATAAGATAATCTGATTCAACAGCTCTTATCGCTAAAGGCCAGATAACTCCAAAAACACACATGCACACAGTTATATGTAGTTAAGTGTCTGTGTGCTTGTCTAAATTCTCCAATATGAGATATGGGATGAGGTTCTTTCTTCTTTTCCATCTCTCTCTCGTTTCTCTGCTTGTCTTACCATCCAGTTGTCTATAAGCCCCTTTGACAGTCTCTAGGATACCAACCAGTTACCATAGCAACCAGGCTAGCCGGCCACCTCCATGGATCATCCAGCCATGCAGTCACCTGACCACCTATCTTTCACGTGATTGGATGCTGTGTTTTGGCCATGTCTATTCACATCCCATTGGTTGAAATGGGGGGCCCCAACAAATTCTCTCCCTTTTCATTTTCATACCCTTGCCCTATTTTCTCTCTTCTCCTTTTCTCCTTCTCTTTCTGCCTCGCTCTCTGATCAAACACGGAGATTGTATTACATCAGCTTAATGCTATAGTTACTGCATGGATTCACATTTGATACTTCTGCTTTGACTGGCTGCATGTAAGGAAAACAAATGTGTTATTGAATTGGGATTCAACTAAGTGGCATTAAGTGAAAGGGCTAGAAAAGAAAGGCTAATTAAACCTTTCCAGACGAACACCACTCACATTTCCTTTTTTTTCATTTTCATAACAACCTCTCATACTTTTCCAGAGCATTGATCAGCCTGAATGTGTTGTCTCTTTTGGTACAGTCATCTGAACACAAATTCAGACAAAGTAAGCTACTTTGTGCAGCCCCCATTCACAGATGATCTTGTGACTCACTGATGTTCATGACCTGAAGGTTGAGAACAGCTGAGATATGAACCTAAGTTCGACTGCTACAGTTCTGACTTCTGCAAAACTGGTGTAATCAACTGGTTATTTTCCTTTTTTTAATCATTTTGTCTGTTAATGTCAGAAAATATTGAAAAATGCCTCATGTCGTCTGAATGAGAACTGATTTGACTCACTCAGGAGTGATATCTTTAGTTGCTGCCTCCCCATCTCAGGGGCAAGGTCATTCCTTTCCAGGAGACAATCACAACCCGGTCCATAAATATCAAAAGCAGGAATATCACAGTTATGCCTACTTTAAAAATGCTTTACTGACAAATGCAAACATTGTCCTTTTTCAAGAGCTACAGGAAGTGCACAGGAACCGAATGGCTCGCAGCATTGCCGAACTTTGGCACAACCCAGGTGACGAACAAACGTTATAATTTAAGAATCCTCACCGCTGATGGTTGGCATAGATGACAGCAGGGCACAAATACACACACAGGCAGCAATAGACACATCTATAATGTGTATAATTAGCCTGCTAAACTGCCAGACAGCCAACACCCAAACATAGGAACTACTTGTTATCCTAAATATTGCAGCTCTTCTTCACTTGTTTATCTTTGCTTTATATAACAGCTCCCATGTGCCAAAGTACAGAGATGTGCTGGGAGGGACTTGAGCTCCATTACCTCTCAGTTTTCCAGTGTTTGATCGAGCAACTTTCATTTAATGTTTCATCTGGGTTTATTTAATATTCACTGTGTTTTTGATGACTGTCAGGATAGTGTGTGTGTGTGTGTGTGTGTGTGTGTGTGTGTGTGTGTGTGTGTGTGTGTGTGTTCACCAATAGACTCAGAGGAAGAGGTATGTTTGGAAAGAGGAGGGGTGACAGCTCACTCCTGGATCTAAGTATAGATGAAGTGTGAGAAGAAAGAGACAGTGAGTGACAGAGAGGCAGATTGGGCGAGAGACTGATACTCCAAAGACACAACAAGAGAGAAACTGGGAGAGAGAGCTCAGAGCTCATAGGGTGACAGTTAAAGTGAGTGATAGAGGGACGAGAATTAGCTTGAAAGAGACAGAAAATCTGAGGTGGGAAAAACAGAGAAATATATGGAGAGAATTTCAAGTTTTATTCATCCCTGTGGGGAAATAAGGCTGTTCTGCAAAGAAGAACAAGTGGGAGAATAAAATCACATTAGAATATGAGGATAAAGCAGAATAAATAAGCAATGCACACTATCAAAAGAATAGAATGATAAACATAATTTTCCAACCCATCCTAAGGGGACTTCAAAAGATGGGAAGCAGTGGATCACCTACTGTACATGAGTAGATTGACTTACAATGACAGTCTTTTAAAATATGACATATTATGTGTTTACGAGTGAAAGTGTGTAAACAATTTATTTATCATATTGTGTGTGTGTGTGTGTGTGTGTGTGTGTGTGTGTGTGTGTGTGACGCAACCAACCACAATCTCACAAAAAAGAAAGAGCAGACTTGTGTGTTGCAGAGTCAAATGCCTTTTTTAAGAATGGCTTTCGACAAAGACAGATGGAGATCCTGACGGATGTATGTGTGTGTAGGGGGTTGCAGGGAATGAATGTTTGCAATACAGGCCTCCTCAACTACTAAACTTGTGACCCATTTTTCACTGTCAACCAATAATTACACTGGGTGTGACGTTTATGTCATGAGAATTGCAGGTAAATGATTAATTTAATATTGTTAGTTAATGTTTGATTGTGTGTACACACAGCTGACAGTGTGTTTGGTTGATGTCTGGAATGTAGGTTGTATCATGGTGAGCAAGTTGTTGTGCTAGATGTGTGCATGGGCACACATGCGCACATTAAACCCGGAATTAAATTAAGTATTGCACATCTTTTGTGTGTGTTTGTGTGTGTGTGTGTGTGTGTGTGTGTGCGCTAGTGTGAGAAAACAGAGCAGAACATCAGCTCCATAGCAACATAACTCCACAAAGCCACTAACTTTGTTCTCAGGAATCCTTTGTTATACTCGTCTGTGTGAGAACAGACCAAATGAAACTTGTGTTCAGAAATGAACCAAAAAGCCAAGAAATACATGCAAGTTCGGGGTATTATGCCGCAAGTTAAATTGAATACACACTCAAATGTTCATGATTAAATAAGCAACGGTTAATGTCGAAACTTTGGCGAAAGATAAAAAACAAAACCATCCTTATTAATTATTAAACCCCATGATTGTCAACAGAATTTGAATGAAATGTTTCTAAATCCTGATCGGAACCAAACAGTCTGATAATCATCTCAGCATTTTGGTACAACTATTGCTGGAAGCTGGATACAGTTCTCCTCTTCATAGCCGGCTGAAGAATGGATGACGAAGCAAATATTCACTAAACTGGTGGCTCAGACTCTCTTCAAAACAGCTATGAAGTGTACAGTGAAGCAGCTCTCCCAGCAGAAATGAACAGAGATCAGAGCCCGAATGTTGTGAACACAGGCTCATAAAGCTCACTGCACATCCACCATTTGCTGCTGTGGTTTACTGCGCTCTCATGCTGTTATTGACTAAGTGTATTGTAACGATCCACTCCACTGTACATGCCCCATATCCGCCACATCCTTTCTTTATGTGTGTGTGTGTGTGTGTGTGTGTGTGTGTGTGTGTGTGTGTGTGTGTGTGTGTGTGTGTGTGTGTGTGTGTGTGTGTCATATTGGGTGTGGTTGCAGGATGCCCTGTGAGGGTGGCAACGGAAGCTCCAGTGGAGCAAGGCATGGACCACACACACACACACACACACACACACACACACACACACACACACACACGTAAATATATATCTATGTGTGTGTGCCTGTGTAAGTGAGTGTTTGGGCTCCATTGGGGCAGTCTACAGGAAGGCTGAACAACAATTAAATATTTCATCACTTCCCTTATTCAGCAACTGCTACAGAGAGGGAGGGAGGGGGAGAAGACACGAAGGCAGACACAGGGAGAGAGAGTGATGGAGGCAGTGTGTGTACCTCAAGATGCTTTGGCAGTACATCTAACATTTGTATCAATAATACGAGTTGAATTGAAAATAAGAGATGATGCAGAAAATTACATGTTGACATATCTATACTATATATTAAGAAGAAAATAGCAAAGGGGGAGGAAAGGAGGGAGGAAGAGGAGATGAGGAGATGAAAGAAAGGCAAGGATGATGCTGATGGAGGAGGGTGCGGCAGAATTGTTGGGAAGGGCAGAGAGAGAGAATAAGAGACACGATTGCATTCCTGGGAAATGAGGATGGTCACCATGGCAACTGCTGCTGAGAGTCACATGATGCGGAGGAGTGAGAGAGAGAGAGAGAGGTGTGAGAGAGAGCGAAAAAAGAGACAGAGCAGGAGGAGGGTGGGGTGTGCCAGCAAACGACGGAGGAGGAGAGAAGAGAAAAGAGATGGTAATGAGGTGAAGCAATAAAAAGGAGGGATAGGTAGGAAGACTACATGAGGTGTGGAGAGAGGAGGGAAGAACGATGTGACGAGTGTGTGCAACATTCACAAGTGTTTGAGTGTGTACTTATTTATCTCTGGCGTCTTTGTAGGCCACAGCATTAACAGCGATGTCATGTGAGGCCTGTCTAGAGGAGGAATAATAAAGGTTACACTATGAGAGACAAGGGGTTTCGGGGTGGGGGGTTTGATTGACAGGAAGGATGAAGAAAATGATTTAAAGAGTAAACTCAAGTACAAAAATAGAAGCAAGAAGAAGAGAAGGGATGGGAGAGAAAATGGGGAATGAGAAAAAATTGTTTTTTCTGCGCGATATCTGATTTGCCGATGGTCACTGTGACGTCAACAAACACACTCAGTTTTCATTGTCTGTTGTTTCATTGTCGGATTTTTCTTTTTTTGTCTGTGTTTCTTCATGCATAGTTCTGTCTTGTATGTGCTGCTTGTGTCTTTTTTCCTTCATACATATCAACTTCATAATAAATGGGATTTGTACACTGTACGTAACATCTAGCCAGTGCCAACAGGCAACACATTGATTTTATGTTAAGGGCTTCACTGAAGACACTGCCATGATTTATTCATATTTTTTCCCTTCAACATATCACAAATACAACACTAGACTTGATGTTATATTTGCTCCTGTTGTCCTAATTTACATTGCTTTAATTTTCATCACATTTCATCCTTTTTACCTGAGGAGAATATCATTTTTTGGGCGATTCAATGTTCCTTTTTGTTTTGTCGTCCTGACTGTCTACTATCGTGACATCATAACATTAGGATGCAGCGATCCATTTTTTTCTGTATCGATACTGATTAAAATACCACAACTCTGAGTACCAGTCCAGTACGTATGTAAGGTAACACAAGAACAAGGATTGCTGTGGCACTAAGAACTGTCATGACTTAATAAATGTAAATGATGCAGAAATACAAAAATCACATCCAGACTGTTTAATCAGGTCAGTATATTAGCAAGTAACATCCATCCTTATCTGGCACAAGTGAAAAAACAGACATTTCAATACATGTTTGAATATTTATCAGTTGAACAAATATACAGTAGTCTAGCGTTTCAAATTTTTCAAATTAAAATGTTAATTGTGTCCTGATAGACCTCAACATACAAAACTTTGCAACATCTCGGCCTAAGATACGCGTCAAATGACTTTGAGAGCAGATACTCCGGTGCTCTATTTTATCACTAAGTTATATGTTATGCAGCAGAGTGTATTCATTCAATTTGAAGCGTGGGGTGTGTGTGACTTGGTGTCTTTGTGTAAATGGTTTGTCTGACTGAGAAAACAAATGTTTAAAACATGTCACTTTCCATAAGATGGAATGAAATTAAAGGACAGATCACTTTAATCAAAAGCTGTGAACACACTTAATGCAACCGTTTCATGTGTAATTAAACAATCAGCAGTAAAGAAGTTAATTTTGTTTATTTAGAATTAAATTAGCTTGCCATATGTTTTGCCACAACACATTACACATTTGTTACCGTGGAGGCCTAAATCACTCGAGCTTGTAATAAAATAATTTTAAGTCAGTATTTAGTGTCAGGTGATTAATATTGATAAATGGCCGTCCAACAAATAGGATAAATGCATAAGCAAGCTGGATTTCAACGTCAGCTCCCCGAGGGGCAGATACAAGATAAGATGCATCTACTTTACGTCTGCTTTTTTACATAAATGTCAGACAAGAAGGTCTGCATGATGGGAAGTACTCCCATTTAGTTGATTCACATGCAGTCAAGTCCTCATTGTCATTGTCAGTTTCCTGCAGTAACTTGATTTGTAAAACATGATGTAAAGAAGAAACCTAGTTTACTTCATGGGGATTAAAAGAAACCTATTTAGTACAGCTACATTCTGCTGGGGACTTGTGATTAGGGCTGAAGTAGACACTGAAAATGTGTCGACATCAATATTTTAAATTGATGCATCGTTTCAATGTTCAAATTTGTGGCACATTGACCGCCGCATACAGTATTTATTTTCTATTTTATCATTTATGGTCGCGCTGTTTCTCTTTCCTCTGCTTCCTGCCCAGGACAGGGCTGCATAATACACACACACACACACACACACACACACACACACACATATATGCACACAGACATACATACTGACCCTGTGCCTTCCAATATGCCTGTTTAGACACTACCCTTGGCTTTGGCTGTGGGTTTAAAGTGTGTCTGTGGCCCACTGCCCAGCACTTAAACTGTGACACACTTTGTCTGGACATGCACACACACACACACACACACACACACACACACACACACACACACAAACAGAAAACATGCTCAGTTCTCCTTGTACTGTCCCCTCATACCCCCACACCCAGATGTAGACACACATGTACTCTCTCATTCCTTATCAGGCATTGTCTAGCTGCTCACAGAGGGGACAGAGCATCAGTAGCAGAGAGGAAGCAGGAACTGAGCTTTACCCCTTGCTGAAACACATTTACATCAACTCAAATCCCTTCAAGGGGGATCGACGCCTAGCAGAGGACAGCAGATGGGGAGAGCTTCAGCTTAATGTTTGAAAGACACAGTGTTCGGGGGTGTCATGGTAGCTCAGCACGTCAAAGATCACACCGTGAACTTGGGTTTAAATGTGGCTCATACACATCGTCACTGCCACAGCTCCTTTTTCAAAGACAGTACTGACCTCAGTGTCAGAGGGCAAATGAATCACGTCCAGCCCCTCTCATGTTTATTTTGCTTGGCAGATTTTTTTCTGTTTCCACCATGAAAACACAGAGACAGTCCGAATACAATTGTCTTTTCCTGTCCTCCACACACACTCAGAAAAAGCTGCAGACCAACAGCTTTTATTGTCCGGTTCTTTTACTAAACCTATTTATAAGACATGTCATTTCCCCCTCTTGTTTCAGAATAGTCTGTTTCCAACCCCTTGATTAGAACAGAGAGAGAGATGGAGGGTGAGGGGCTGATAGAAAGTTGTTGTGGAAAATAGTCACCTTGTTCATTGTCAAGCGGGACATGAGTGGATTTATTTTTGTGGCCCACTGAAATATATATAAAAGCCTGTCTCCAGTTGCACTATATATATATATATATATATATATATATATATATTAATGGGAAAGTGTTCTCAGACTTTTATACATATATGGGCCAGTCTACTGAACTGATTCAAAGTCAGAGTTGAAAACATGGAATAAATGTGTCTTTTTCCCAAACTTAATATGTATGTTAATTGTATAATATACAAGGAACTTTTATAGTAGATGTTAGTTACAGTTAGGTCTCATATTGTATATTCAGACAGTTTGGGAATATTTTTCCTCTCCCAAAATTTGTCACTACCCAAACATCTGGTTGTTTGATCTGCACCAGAGTTTGATTGATTGACAACTTTTAAAACCAGCACAAACGTAAGTGCTATAATTGCTTACATATTGTAGAGGACAAATTCAGTTTTACAGAAAAAAAACTCTGAGGGGTATGACCACAATTTTGGTCAAAATGGATGATGAGACGGGGAAAGAGAAGAACAAGAGGAGAGAGGAAAACAAGAGGAGAATAGGTGAATGAGAAAAAGAAAGGAAAGAAAGGAGATAATGTCCTGTCTGCTGGACAAGCCTTTGTTGACACCATTAGCTTTCTTGTCTTTCTAAGAGGACGTGGGGTTAGCCTGGCACCTTTGCCTGGTGATGCAGGAGGAACATATGCGTACTCTGTCAGATCTCCAAACTCATGTGACCTGTTATTATCTCCTCCTGATTGCTTTGCACTCTGTTAATTTCTGGTGAATGTGGAAACTCAAACACATCATGCCTGCAGTTATTGTAATTTCAGCCTGAGTGCTATGCAATCTAATTATAATGTCTGGATACAATAACAGTACGGGGAATAACAACATTCATCCTGATGTTATAGTGTTTCATTGGTTTAAAAAAAAAAAAAGAAAAAAAGATTGAATTCTTTATGACATAAAACCTGATGTTGTAGGCATAGTGTTGCATTTATTTCAGTTCAGTACAGTAGCATAGATATTTAATTATGATCACTATGTTATATATTTCATTTTGCTGACTCAGCAGTCTCTAGAGCAGTGCTGCATGTATCACATTTATAGAAATGAGATGACTGTATATACTCTACTAATGTTTCATTATTTGTATGTTTGATTCCTACAAAATCTTTATAACTGTCGATTTTTTTTCTTGGAATTTAAATTGGAATCGAGCCAAATTCAGAATCAGCAGGTCAGACTTAAAAAAATAAATAAAAATGAAATTAGAATAGCCCAAGAAAATTTCGATTGGTGTATTTCTAGATTTAAATAATATGTACCTCTTTAATATGTTAAGTGCACAGTTTAAATACAGGCAAGGCTAGAATTAGTCATGATTGCCCCTTATTAAGAAGGTTTTGGACAGATGAACAGTGAACGTTTACAGTTGTCATTCTGTTACAATTGTGGGGAAAGACATTATAACGAAATATAAATGATGAAATCACCCTTTCTCTTTTCTTGTAACTCTCATTCTCTTAGTTACAAATGTCTTTTAAATGGAATTAAACTTTTACATACAGTAGATTCCTTAAAACCCACCACAAATAAACAGCTTATGTACATTGCTTTTTTAAAAGGAGTAATTTGTACAACTGTAATGTTTATTTTCATTTACTTATTCTTTGATTCATGTTTTTACTACTATAATTGCTGTTCGATATTATTCAAATTTTTTTGTATTTTTGATTACTTGTTTAATCTATATAAACTTGTGGGATGCTAATTTGCATATATCTAGCTGCTGAGAGGGGTCTATGTTTGTCGATAGTACTGATTAAGAAAAATTTAATATATTTAACATTTCTGCTATTGTGTACAGTTTGTGTACAGAGTTACTACAGAGTGTTCAGCTGTAAAAGTCTTTGATTTCCAGTTTATCAGTATATGAAGCCACCGAACGTGTAAAGTACAAAGGTCAGGGCCTTAGTGCCCTAGAAATTTTACTGTATGCAAGAATGATCATGTAGGAAGAGGCAAGTACCAGGAACAGAAATCAATAACCGCAAAGAGCAAAGGAGAGCAGGGGGGGTGGGGATCCACTGCTGGATTCAGACAAGATGCTGGTAATGGCAGAGGCATCTAAGTGAGATCTCTGCAGCAGGTTTACTCATAGCTAAGTGGCTAGAAAGATTTTCCATAAACACAGGATGACGTGTCTAAAATAAATTGAAGAATGAAATATAATCTTTCAAAAATCGTCTTGTAACACTCCTGAATACAAAAGCAGGACAGGATTTTGTAACCTTTGAGGAAACGAAGTTATTTTATTCAGTAGATGCTTGTAATGCACTGTAAACGTGCATAATCACAAATTATACTGATTAACTTCCACCAAAATTATCTCAGTGAATAAATGTTATCCTTTTCTCTGACATTCAATTTTATGAAATGAATTAAATGGTCAATACTTTGCTTCTATCAAGTAGTAAATGTATTTTAAATAGCTTGATGTGAACCAGAGCTTCCAGCTTGGCACTTGACTGACTGGACTTTTATAATCACATGACGCACACAGCTTTGATTTTTAAGACAGGGACTCCTTTTCGGTTATGTCAGTTACCAGCAGCTAAATTATCTGCGTCTTTGTCTGGAGGGAGCTCAGTGCAGACCAACAGTCTCTGCCCCTGGAGGAACCACAGTCACATCGCTGCTGCATGACACCAGCCCCCTCTTTGGCCTTCTGCAGCTAAACAAAGACAAGGAAGCTTTACCTTTGTCCAAGCCGAGTCGGCACAATTTTTAAAACAGTTGGTTAAGCATTTTCTTCAAGGTTTGCCCACACTACAGTATCAGTATATTAAAACAGGATTTGAACTCAGGCCTCTCCATAAATCGCAGTGGCTTTGTAGTGTGTTTCTGTATCTGCACTGGCTCAGGGCCCGTAATGACAC
Organism: Seriola aureovittata; assembly: GCF_021018895.1. NCBI lineage: Eukaryota > Metazoa > Chordata > Actinopteri > Carangiformes > Carangidae > Seriola > Seriola aureovittata. Next base: position 22,372,469 of record NC_079373.1, read on the forward strand.
ATGGATTTTAAATGACGCTTTTGTTGAGGCTTTTCACCAAGAAAATGGACCAAAGTGAGCTGAAAATGGTCTCATTCTTCTCTCTTCCCTTAATCTTGTTCTTTTCTTCTGTCATCTACAGTAATCACCTTCTGTAGTTGTTGTTACCGCTAACCCTCCCCTTCTGGGTCACACATTTTCTTCTAGCTTTTCTGCTATTTCTGCTAGTTCCACATTTAGATATATCACACATGCACAGTCAAATTACATGCAGTGTTTCTCATACAGGTGAAACTCAAAAAATTAGAATATCGTGCAAAGGTTCGTTTATTCCAGCAATTAGAATTACAAGGTGAAACTAATGTATGACATAGGTTCATAACATGCAACTCAAGATATTTCAAGCCTTCATTTGATATAATTTTGATGATTATGGCTTACAACTTATGAAAACCTCAAATTGAAAATCTCCAAAAATTAGAATATCACATACAATTAATAGAAAGGGGATTTTAAACAGAGAAATATTGGCCCTCTGAAAGGTTTAATCTTGCATATGTACTTAGTACTTGGTTTGGGCCCCTTTTGCATGAATTACTGCCTCAATGCAGCGTGGCATGGATGCTATCAGCCTGTGGCACTGCTCAAGTGTTATGGAAGACCAGGATGCTTTGTTGTTCGGTCTCATGTCTCTCATCTTTCTCTTGGCAATGCCCCATAAATTCTCTATGGGGTTCAGGTCTGGCGAGTTTCCTGGCCAATCAAGCACCGTTATCTGATGGTTATTTAACCAGGTTTTGGTACTTTTGGCAGTGTGGGCAGGTGCCATATCCTGTTGGAAAATGAAGTCAGCATCTTCAGCTTGTCTGCTGAAGGAACCACGAAGTATTCTAAAATCTCCTGATAAACAGCTGCGTTGACTCTGGACTCAATAAAGCACAGTGGACCAACACCAGCAGATGACATGGCTCCCCAAACCAACACAGACTGAGGAAACTTCACACTGGACTTCATGCATCCTGGATTGTGTGCATCTCCATTCTTCCTCCAGACTCTGGGAACTTGGTTTCCAAATGAGATGCAAAATTTGCTCTCATCGGAAAAGAGGACTTTGGACCACTGAGCAACAGACTAGTTCTTTTTGTCTTTAGCCCTGGTAAGACGCTTCTGATGTTGTTTGTTGTTCAGGAGCGGCTTGATAAGAGGAATACGACATTTGAAGCCCATTTGCAGGATCCGTCTGTGTGTGGTGGCTCTTGATGTACTAACTCCAGCCTCGGTCCACTGCTTGTGAAGTTCCCCCACACTTTTGAATGGCCTTTTCCTGACAATCCTCTCCAGACTCCGGTCATCCCTGCGGCTTGCGCACCTTTTTCTTCCACACTTTTCCCTTCCAGCTAACTTTCTATTAATGTGCTTTGATACAGCACTTTGAGAACATCCAACTTCTTTTGCAATTACCTTTTGAGGCTTTCCCTCCTTGTGGAGGGTGTCAATGATGGTTTTCTGCACAACTGTTGGTCAGCAGTCTTCCCCATGATTGTGAATTCTACTGAACCAGACTGAGAGATCATTTAAAGACTCAGGAACCCTTCACAGGTGTTTTGGATTAATTAGCTGATGAGCGTGTGACACTTTGAGCCTATAGTATTGAACCTTTTCCAAATATTCTAATTTTCTGAGATTTTGAATTTGGGGTTTTCAAAAACTGTAAGCCATGATCATCAAGATTATAACAAATAAAGCCTTGACATATCTCACTTTGCATGTACTGAGTTTATATCACATGTTAGTTTCACATTTGAAGTTGAATTGCTGACTTGAATGAACTTTTGCACAATATTCTAATTTTTTGAGTTTCACCTGTACTTTAGAAAGCCTAAAGGCACACTGTTGAAAATCCATTATACACGCTGACATTCCCTCTGTGATGGTTGTGTTTGTTTACAATTATTATACTAATGTCTTATAATTCATGTGCTGATGTTTGAGTAATGTCACAGCATTTCAGCACCTTTAGAGTCATTCAAAAGATCTTGCTCCAACTCGAGCCACTAAGAATGCTAACCTGCTGCTCCTTCCCTTTTGTGTCACCTTTAGGCGGATGCTAAGATGGTGTGCGATGTCGTCAGTCGTATGGAAGACACGGAGCCTTACTCTGCCGAGCTGCTCTCCGCCATGATGCGTCTGTGGTCCGACTCTGGCATCCAGGAGTGCTTCAGCCGCGCCCGAGAGTACCAGCTCAACGATTCAGCGCAGTAGTACGTACATGTGGTCATTTATGTGTGTATGGGTGAGTCAGGGCTGGACAGTTCACTGAGAAGTTACTCAAATCGATGTGTGTTAGTCTGCAGGACAGGCAGGTGATCAGAGTCAGGTTGACAGTAAACTGTGACTATAACATTAAAACTACATTCATCTGAAAATGCTACAGCTCTTTGACAACCAAATGAAGGTCCTGAGTTTTGTGTTCTGTCTGCCTGCCATTATCATCTTATATATCATCTCATCAACTTATAACTTACATCTAATTAGCACCAACATCTTAGAAAAAGGGCACATTTACCCTGTTTGTGAGCCGGTGTGTGGGTTTGTGTTTATAGTGAACTGAACAAAATAGGGTGTGTGTTCTGAATTTAGTGGTGTTTGTATAGCACCCCCAGAGGTACCATATCACTGACTCAGCACAGTAGTGCATGTGTGCAAGTGTGTGTGTGTGTGTGTGAGTGTGTGTTCCACCTCCCCAGCTGATTCCTTATTTTCGAAGTCCAGATCAATAGATCACTCATTACCCCCCCGCCCCCCTTATCTACCCACTCACTCTAAAAACACACACACACATACACACACCACTATGTATTTATAATCTTCTAAATGTGATCATACAATACACTATTAAGACACACAGTCAATCACCATTGAACCTACCAAGCCTGATTTATGCTGAGTGCCTGTGTGTGGGTGGAGAGACACAGCAGGAGAAACACGGGGAGGGAAAATGGGGTGGGCTGGGGGGGTAATTTCCCTCAAGTGCCATGTTTGTGTGTGTGTAGCCCTAGTTTAATTGTGTACCATACATCCAGAGAAATTACACAGAGCGACATGAAGAAATATTGCAGTAGAATGATGGAGGGAGTCAATGATCTATGTTTCTGTGTGCAGTACACACATTATACACCTTTCTTACACAGCAGGCTACAGCCATGGATGTAGTGAATATAGCTTATACTATTAAATCAATGTAAGTCATATGACGACAGGGTTTTTATGGGGAAAACCACAAAGTCATTTTCGTCTGGAAATACTAGTAAAATATTTAGTTAGTGAGTCGTTGACTCATATTATTCAACTGAGGGAAAAGTCATACAAAAGTCCTGAGTGCGGACATCAGAGGCAGCAGGATGTGTCATGACCAGATGAAAGACTGCACACCAACTCTATACAACACATTTTATTAATTGTTTCTGACTGTGACTGGGTGATAGGTGCTTGGTAAAATCATATATTTGGATACATCAAACATAGGTCAAGTCGACGGCTCAGCCACCATTCTGAATGTTACCATAGCAACACTACTTCTGCCTAATGTTATGTCTGGTGCAACAAACCCCAACTTATATATTATTTTGTACATATAACTTTGTTGTGTTTTATTTCGTCTGTAGAAATAGGAGGCAATGGTCCAACAGGTCAGTCCATAAACTAATGACTGAATAGAACAAATAAAAAACCACATCTATAGACAAGATCACAGCATGTGCACCTTTTGAATGGGAATCTCTCACTTAGAATAAATGTGTAGAAACAAGGCTGATGCAAACATAGAGGTAACATAAGACAGAATAAACAGTGAAGAGAGCAGAGAACATGAGAAAAGATGGAAGGAGAAAGGACAGGATATAGTACAAAGGATATTGTGAGATAAGGGAAGGAAAGTTAAATATGAGAAATCAAAACAGTGTAGGCAAAGAAAACATGAATGATACAGACTGCAAGACAAAAGGGACAAAAAAAGTCAGCAAGTCAAAAGTGATGAGAGAGCAAGATATATGGCGAGAGAGAGAGAGAGTCATTTCTAATTGTTGCAGACATCTTGGAAGGGAGTTGATTCCTGTCAACATTTACATGTGGTCAATTAACTCAAACAACATCCACTGTGTGTGTGAGAGTGTGTGTGTGTGTGTGTGTGTGAGTGTTAAGCGTGTGTGTGCGTGTGTCTCTGTCAGTTTGTGTGTTCGTTGTTAAATGTCACATTAAAGATTGATGCACACTTCCTATTATGTTGTGGCCTGTGGAGCAGAACAGGCCAGCCAGCCAATGAACTGATAGGACAGATATCACATGATCAGACCACACTCAGTTTGACTTTGTGTGTGGGGTGTGTGTGATATTTCTCCAAAGTTAGGACATGTTGTCAGTCTTTTGGGTTAGGGTTGTAAGGTGTTAGGTGTTGTGGGAGGAGTAGGGGATGTTTGTGTGGGTGTGTGTTAGTAATCGCACATGCATGTGATGTGTGTTTTTATTACATAGAAAGCAGAAAGCTCTATTCTGAGTAGGGCAAGTTTTCCCTGAAGCCACTGTTCTCTCTCTCTCTTTCTCTCTCTCTCTCTCTCTCTATCTGTGTGCAAATGCCTTGCATGTACTGACCTATTTACCACAATACACATATGCTCTGTCTATGATTTACATCCCCTGCCTTTGTGACACTATGGTATGCATGTACCCACTTGGCAGCCATCCTCAGTACACACACATGCAGTGACATTAAAATGCCAGATGAAGTAGTTAAATGGACTCTGGACATGAGCATGGCCTCGGTGCATTGGTTTCTTACATTGCAAAACAATATGAAATTGATCAAGTGCATAGTCCCCGCTAATAGCAGGCAATCAGAGTAAACCTGTTTAGAATTGTATTTAAACGCTGGACGAAATGGCATAACTCTGCGCTTTGCTACAGATATTGATTCTGCAACATGCTTTGCATACAGTTACTTAACACCATTGAACATCTCAACAGGTCATTATGGAGAGCTAATTTAGTCGACTCTAGAACACAAAAATCGATGATATGATCTTGTCAGTTTTGCGAATGCATTGCTTGTGTGAAATTTCCTGATTTATTTCCTTTTTCTTTGCTCTGCTAACCAATGACAAGTCTTTTTCCTGTGTCGATTCACATCCTTTTTATATTGTGGCTGGGTTGTATCATGTTGCATCATGTTGCTGCAGCTTCTGTGACAAGTGCTGGTTGTAAATATGTGTTGGAACATCACAGCAGGGGAGACAACTAACCATCTAAAATCTGGTTACTTAGCAGCAGCTATGAAGCAGGACAGTTGAGCTGACCTCCCTTGGGCTGATCCTGTAAAAACATACAATTGCTTTAATGTGTATTTCTTAGCTTATACCCATGTCAAAGCATAATTGGCACAATTGTATTGGCATCATTTTTTATATATTAACTTTTTTGATGTAAACATGATGTTTTTTTGACAGCACGGTGGATGTAGGCTTGGCAAGCTACTGCATTATAACGTTGGTTGATGGATTTTATTTCTGTGGTGAACCACATGCCAAAGTAAATGGCTAATGTAGGGTCATTGCACTTGAGTTAATACAGCAAGTGATCAATATGATTGTCCTCTAACTTAAGCACCAGAGACTACCAGTCCACCAGTCCGCAATTTGTGGTCAGTGTGATGAGTCTTTTTACACATTAACAAAACTGTAGGCTACTGAAAACAGAAGAGACTCTGACAGAGGGATGGGTGGAGTGTGTGTGTGTGTGTGTGTGTGTTAACAGACTGTTGAGGGGGCGGTGGTGAATATCGCAGCTTGTCGGGAGAAACTCAGTAGCTTTCTATGCTGGAAACACACAAAAGCACTCGCCCTTGTCATTATCACCTCACAGACATCATTCTCTCCAGTTGTCTCTCTTTTGTGCCCAACACTCTTTTAGTGATAATCTGTGATACTGCACATCACCAGGCATACACAAGCATACACTGGGGTTTGGTGTTAATTGACTTACACAAAGATATAAACCTTGAGGGGACAGGAGTTCTGTACATTAAATAATGTGAGCATTTGTGTTAGTGTGAATTCATGTCAAAAATGCTTCTATGAATAATGACTAGGGGGTAACAACAGCGAGCAGGAAGAGCAGACTGCCTCTATTCAGAGAGGGTTCAACCTCCTGCGGTGCTAAAGGTCATGAAAGTGACAGCTATGAGCTCCAGCATTAGTGGCAATTTTGATTGCAGCCTACTAGCATTTTCAGGTGTTAATTGATTCCTTAAATACTGGAGACTTGTCACTCTGTCCGGAAAAAGAGAAAGAAGAGACATTGTAGAGCAGATACTGGGTTGCATCTAGCAATTATTATCACTATTAATTAATTAATTATAGAATCTGTTCATCTATGAAAAGTCCCTGTCTTGGCTACCCGCAGTATTCTTTATTTGGCTTTATTTCATCTGGATTTTCCATTGTATTCTTTTCCAATAAATGCCAGAATCCTCTTTGAACTTTGGCCCACACTGAAGCAGATCAATCCGATAGATTCTGTGTATGTCAGCATGACTTGACACTATTTTTTTCTGAAAAGGTTTCTCTCTGAAGCACAAATTGAAATTGGCATTGGCTAAAAAATGGCTTTTCTTTCAGTTGTCAGTCAACAAAAATGTGCACGACAGCCATCATTTGGTAAGACGGGACAATACATCCTGGTCAGCTAATTAAACTTCTCCATCATCACTTACATTGCATTCAGTTTGTTTATACTTATGCAGTGTTTTAAGTAGTGTTTGTGTGTGTAAGAAAGAATACAGTATACTGCATTAACTATTGTAAGGTGCTTGCAGACCTTACAGGGTCCAGTGACAGAGGGTAGAGCCAGAGGTGCTTTTCAGATCTTATAACCTGGGTTTATGTGTCTGGTAAAGCAATAGCAGTTTGATCTTTGTTATATTCAAGTTCTGGGCTGATTCTGTTAAAAGGTGAACACATCAAACCACCAATACATGAACTTGAATTAGAGCCGCTGTAGAAACTGTTATTGGAAAATAAGGGTTAGGGTTAGAACAGAACAGAACAGAATTAATATTCCTAATTTTTGCACAGGCTGCATCAGTGATGAATTAAAGAAAAATAGCAATAGAATTACATTTTCCATGGCGTTAATGCAACCCTTTAGTGTAACTGAGGTTTAGCTCATCACAAGTCATAAAGTGTTGGAATATATTTGATCATGAAGCAATACCCACAGTATTTTTCTCATATTTTCGTGTATGTCTTAAGCGTTACACAGTAAAAGTGTGTCTATCTGTTTCGGAGCTGCATTTGTGATGAGGTGTTCTGTATTGTTTGACTGCCTTTAATATATTCAACAACCTTTCATTTTGTAAATTTAAATGTGTTGTAACACCAGATCATTAAAATTCATCCTGTCAGGTTACCTGAGTGTAGTAGACAGATCTGTTTACAACCTGCTATATGTTTGTATTTATTTTCTATTTAAGAACCAATCAAGGTCCAGCAGAACAGAACTCTCAGCTCTCCCTATCTACTTCTTCTCCAAACCCCAGTCTAACCCATATTCCTTTCTGTGTAATCAATATTTCTTACCACTGAAGCTGTGAGCAAGTGCAATGTGTGTGTGTACCAACTACTTCTTGGCACCATCAGCCCAATATCGACTTTTTCTCTTGTGATCTTGAAGTAACTCTGCATCCATTTAAAAGCTCTCAAACAACACTCACCGATCTATAAATAAAAACATCCATTACACTATATGGATGCATGATGTGGGTATATTACATTCTCTCTTGCTCTTTTGACTTACTGCTGCTGGTTTAGAATACCAGTGTCTGAATAGCTGTTGTGTGGAAAAATAATTTGTATAATTCAGCTGCTGAGACCTCACTCTGCACTTGATTTTAGAGGTGAAGCTGTCAGATTAAGCAAGGGATAAAATCTTCCAGACAGGGCATTACACCATTGTAACTCAGTAAAGGCAAAATACACGGGGTTAAAAGTAAGGGACACATGACGTCTCATAATAGTAAAAGTAAAAGATTCTGACTGGCGTCTGTCCACCCTGCTGAAGTGTCATTTTAAGCCTGGATATTGCATTATTGTCATTTTAAATGCTGCAACATTCTGCCAGTAATGTAGTTATGTCCAGGAGAGCCGCCCTCCAAGGGCTGAGAGAATGAATCTCTTGAACTGTGCTATTCAGGATTATTTGATTTATACTTCTACATTAAAAAATAAAGGTCCACTTCCAGAGATATTCCATTACATAACTGAACAGTCATCTCGCCTACCTACTTCCCTTTCTCACTCCTTATCAAGTGGCCACTCAATGTGGTAACTTAGTTTCTTTATGTATTTGTATTGTACACGGCCAACTAGTACTGGCAGCTTTTATTCATTGTAGGTATCAGCGAAACAGAGACAATGAAAATATGTATCACTGGAGATTAGTATAATCCTTGAAGTTACCACCAAGGAATTTCTGTTTTCCAGTAAATGAAAGTAATTAGATTTAAAGTACTGTAGAACAAATTAACAGACCATTCATTTCATATAAATCGTCCAATAGAGATAAGAAGGACATAGATACCTGGTCAGAGACCAACTACAGATCAACACTGGTACCATTGTACCAGTGTTGATCTGTAGTTGGTCTCTGACCTCTGGTGAGAGGAAAGAAACTGCAGTCAATACAGGGGCAAAGTATAATAGCACATTTACTCTCATTATTAATGACAGCAATCCAGTGGGTGGGTGTCTCATTATGCTTGTTATGTAATGTTAACTGTTAGCCCATCCCAGCCATAAAATACATTATTAAGTTTGAACTTGAATACAGATAGATCCATTTGAAGTGATGATACTCCTACTGTGTCAGTGTGATCAGAAAACTCAACACTAAATGAGACTAAGAGGTGAGATGCAGGGAGCTACTGGTGGATCTGAGGCAGACAACTGAATGAGTGGCTTAACACCCAATGAAAACACATTCATCTTCACTCAGTATGAGAACTGGCCATTTGCTAAGCCCCGCCCTAGATAGTTACTGTCGTTACGCCTGTCAAGCTTTCCATTTTCACACAGCAAAAATCAGTATACTGGTTACAATGATAGTGGCCAGATTTACCATCAATATTCATAGTAATTTTTTTGAACAATGAGTCCTTGATTTTTAAATAGAGAGAGACAAAATCAGCTTCTCATTTCTAGTCATATTGTATCAGCAGTTGCTAGCCCAGCTAATCAAACTAATGCTAGCTCCAAGAGTTGGTTGAAAATGATGTCTTGACTTTTTAATGCTTCCAGCTGACTCGAGGAGAATCATATAGAACCATTTGATGGCTGCGTACATGATATTATGCATGTTGCATGTACCAGGCGAAAAGTCATCCATCCTCACCAGCTCATGAGAAAAAGCTTTAAGTTTGAGGACTAACCGGCGTGTTTGGCAAACCTGTCTTGTGTAAAACCGACTGTGGTTGCTTAAGTTTAAACTTCCCCAAATCCAATAAAGAGCAGTACAGAGCCGCTTACACTATGTTCTAATAGCATTCAGGACAGGCTTTCATGAATAAGGGAAGTACTACATAGTGGATGTGTTAGTCATGAACAGAACATTTCTAATAATACCAGTAATTCCACAAAGTAATGTGAGTTTTTGTTCTTTTGCCTTGTACCATTCAGTTTCTTCTGCAAGTAGTAAACTGGTTAGCCAGACACACTGCAGCTGACATTAGAGCACAGTTTAATCCATTCATTGTGCTTTTGCTCTTGTGTTTTTGGTTTTGGAAAAGCTATAAAAATTTACCTTCCTCCAAACTCTGTGTGTACTCAGTATTGCCCACACAACAGCCAAGTGCACACGGTTTCAGCATGTGAAATAATCCAAAGTTTGACAGGCCTGCCATGCCTCGTTATAACTACTCTAGAAGTAGCTTGGTGCTGATTTACAGTCTGTATTTTCTCTGTGTGTTTGTGTGCAGCTACCTAGACAGCCTAGATCGGATTGGTGCAACAGACTACCAGCCGACAGAGCAGGACATCCTGAGGACCCGAGTGAAGACCACAGGCATCGTTGAGACACACTTTACCTTCAAAAACCTTCACTTCAGGTCAGTATTAACTCTCGACAGTCCCCTTTTTCTTTAGATGTCACCAATACTCCCTTTACCCATCTATATGTCCGCTCCTCTATCCATGCATACAGTAGGAACTCCTGTCTGTAATTAATAGGATTAAATGCGTTAAACACGTGTCTATATTTATGATTGTCTGCCTTTTTTAATGAGATCTGATTCAATTAGTGCAAGGAGCTATGGGACCAATGGCAGAGAGGAGGAGAGGCATTATGGGACTGTAGGAGGAAAGAAATGAGAAAAGAGGGGAGGAGTCTTATCCTGACCTCTACTTTAATTACCATATCTGTCCCTCTTGTGTGAATGATGTTTCTTTCACTTTTCCTATTACTTTCTGTCTCAGTCTTTCTCATCTACACACATCATATTTATTGTTCAGATACACACATTAATTTTAAATATGCAGAGAAATGTTAGTTCTGCTAAATGATGCTTTATACTGTTACGGTTACAGGTGAGTAGGTGGTGTGCTGGGTGTGTTTTTGTAGAAGCCTAAATATTGCCAGCTCATTTGCTATTACTGGCAGTCAGGCAGTGAGTGGGAGACAACAGTATTCCCGCACTGGGTGTAAACCACTAACCTTCCTACCATTATACCCATCACATCTAGAACTCTGTTCTAACCACACCAAAAAAACAATTTATACGTGAGAAAGTAGTTATTCTCAACTGTGAAGACATGAGGTGAATTACTGGAAAAGGTTAATGTAGTCTCAGATAAGATTCAGCTCTACTGTATTCCTCATAATCTCACAGGTTTTGTTTTGGACATTCACTATCAGGTGGTCTTTTACTTGTCCTTTCAGAAGTAGTAAGACAGTGACTGGTGGTGTTTCCACTGTTCTCTGTAGATTATAATGCAGCATAAGACAGCACTCGCAGACTTAATCCTGTGGTCACAACACTATCAGTCCATTTAACTCCGATTAAGCTAGCTAAAATATGGATGGAGAGGACAGACAGGAGAAACACATTAAAAATGTTCAAAGGCAACTTTTACTTGTTACTTCACTCTTTGCTTTTTTGTATTCAGTAGCTATTCAATCAGCCCAAGATGACATGAAGTATAAACCAGATCTAAATCATCATCAATATCCGAAAAGGTGACATAAAAGAAAGATATTGTCAGATTCAGTAAATCTCCAATGGCCAGAACAAAGTAATGGCTCTCTTACATTCAAATGTGTTATTGAGCAAATATATAGGGAAGAGGAAATGTCACACAAACACCCCAGTGATGCAACACATGAAAATGTGCCAGTTGCTTGTGCATTCAAGAGTAAAATTTACAATGAGATAAAAACTGACAGAATGTACGAGAGTGACTGCATAGTGATATGTAAAAAATGTCTTTATGTGTCTATATATAAGTGAGTGCCTTTTCACATTCGTCTCTCTGTGGCCACTAGGCTGTTTGATGTGGGAGGTCAGAGGTCGGAGAGGAAGAAGTGGATCCACTGTTTTGAGGATGTCACAGCCATCATTTTCTGTGTGGCACTCAGCGGATACGACCAGGTGCTGCATGAGGATGAGACCACGGTAAGGACACATGTCACATGTATGACCTCTCTCACTCTGTCTCTGCCCCTCCCACTGGTGCTTTCTCTCTGTCACTGTGTAGCCTAATGACCCATTTATACTGGAAATACTGGAACATACCTTTTAAGAAACATTATTTCTAAAAGCATCAGAGTTGTATTGTAGTGTATCCAAGGCTCTTTTATGTGTTCAGGATGCGGAACAACATTGCAAATAGTACCTTAATACATTTTGACACAGGCTATATAATAGCTACTATAAAGACAGTGTTCACTTGTTCTGTATGTAGGAAAAACACGTAAGCTGACATTAAACACATGGTCTGTGTAACAGCCTGAGACAGGAAGGGATAAATGTCTCTGTTGCTCTTTCATGAGCTGCTAAATAAATTAAACCATGAAAGATATTTTATATATTCATTATAGAATGACAGGACTTATAGGCAGACTTATCTGCTTCCCGCTTCTCTTACTTTACATCTGTCTCATCAATCTGATGTGAATCTGTATGGGTTTATCACACTGGTTTGCCTTCATAGTTTTCTTGCTATCAAAACACAACATTAATTCTGTGGATTTCCACAGTGTTTCTTCTGGATCTCATCTTGGTATACCAAAATGTGCTGATTAATATCACGACAGAACATGTAAATAGATTAACAGACTGACGGCGCTATTGAAAATACTTTTTGGACTTGTTTGTTTAACAAAACACTTAGTCGGACAGTCCTCCAGCTCTGGTACACACACTGCTGGATGGTTCCTGTGCAAAAATACAAAGGATCATTGTATCTGTGAGTTATTTTTCTCTATGCAAACCATTCTTCCCTGAATAGACACTGCAAACTAAGTTGCAGTCTGGGCAAAGCAAATGATCTGCTTTAAATAACAGGAAGGACAGGTACAGTAACTCATGAATATTAGGTTACAAAAGGCACATTATGGTGACTGTAGATTCTGAGATACACAGTAGGTGTTGAAATGTACTTTATTTACTTAACTTTAAGGAAAAAGCATTAAATACCCTTAAAAAAAAGTATCACTAAAAAACATTTCTTTTTGGTTTAGTATAATTTTTGCATATTGAAAAGAGTCTGTGTTTGAGAACTATAAGGGCTCTGGAGAGCAGTGTGGACTGATTTGATATTTGGTTAAAATAAATAAAACGGTAAAACAGTTACGATGGAGTAGCTCAGTGTTTCCTCAATAAAAGGCCACAACCCACCATGTGGCTATAAAGACGATGTCATGTCGTCTAAAACAAATAAGCTGATTTGAATGCATAGTGCTCAATGCTATTTATAAGCCTGAAGTGTTTCCTTGGAGAATTCCAGGCAGGGAAATTGTGTTCAGTAGCTGCTCTATTTATGCAGATGTCATCAAGCCTCCCTCTGAGCTGGGAGCGCCAGAAGAACGTCAGATGAGGAATGAACTATCCATCATAAAACCTGCTCTGAAACAGGTTCTAGTTTGCGTGTCGCATATTTGACTTCAGATACCTCAGTGGATCAGACAGCAGTGCAAGGATGAAACATGTTTTGATTAAGGGGCTGTTTTACCGTAATATTGTGATTTCTTTTACCCCTACACCAACACAGCACTAAAATACAAGTTCAGGTCCGTTGTTTAGTGGTTGTCGGTGCATCTTTCTGAGAAATCTTCAAAATCTAAATGAAATAGAAGTACACAAGGCAATATGTGATAAAAAAAGTGTGTGAAATTACCCGTCACAATTACAAACAACAAAAGATAATACAAATCCAGTAAACATCACAGATCTGCTCAGACAACATTAGTAGCAGGTCTGCTAATGGTATCAACCTTATGTGTTATTATTTTTAAAGAGCAAACATTAGTGTGGGAGTTTCAATCACCAGGCAAATAACCAAATGTTTTTCAGTGGGCTCCCAAGTCCAGAGACATCCATGGCATGTTATTCAGAAATTACAGGCACTTTGTAACAGCAACAATATTCCACAATCAGGCATGACAGATAACAATCCCCCACTAATGGGAATGATGAAGTCATACATATATCCCTTTTGGGCAGTTGATTAAAGCCACTAACAGGCTGTGAATTTAATTACAATGACAACATTTTGCCATAATACTAAGAACGTAGAGGCAGATTTTTTTTTTTATTGTAGCTTAAATTCTCTTCCGAAGCAAGATACTGCATATAAAATTCATACTGTATTGTTTATTGATAAGGTCTACTTGAGAGGCTTTTTCAAGCTGCCTAAAGCCAGAGCCTATGTCTACATGAAACAGTGTTTTGAGGTGCTAATGCCGATTTTCAGAACGTCAACAAATGTGACACAGTTTTCGTGGTTTCCTGAAGGTCATGTGACCACTAGCATGTAAAATGTATTTAAGGAAATAAAAGGGTGATAGATCGTGACATTTGCATTTATATATACTGTATATATTTTTTAGTATTAAGTAAAACAACTTGTACTGAAACAAACAAAAGCATTCTCTTTTGCTGTTCACTCAGAGTTTCTGCATGGTTCACCAAGTTATGTTATTACATTAGCTAAAGTATGAAAGTATAATGGAAAATCAATGCATTTGTATACTACTTCCCACGAGTATATATAATAACTCCTAATGATATAATTAATGCAAGTTAATGTGAGCTGAAGCAGAAAAGCAGAATAACATGGATGGATGCATTAGCCAAAAACTTATTTATTTTCTAAAACCAACACTTCCCCACTATGAGATAGGTTCCCTAGCTGATGTAGCGAGCAGTGGTGTTAGTGTCTGCTACAGGTCTGATGGTGCTGACTGAAACTCCACATGCAAGTTTAATCCTCTGTCACAACAATCCCCCTTTTAGTTTATAAGTGAATGAAGATAATTTCTCCCAACAGCCTGCAGTTGGAAACAAAAACGTTTTTCTAACATTTCCATTTACCCAAGGTTTTTTAGACTTGTTAATATCCTAAGGCATTTTTTGAGAAAAATAGATGAAATGCTTTTAAGACTTTTAAAGACCTGCAGATACCCTGTCATTTGCAGTACCTAAAAGACATGGTTCTGCTATTGCAAGATTTATAAGGTGCCAGAACAGGTTTTCTGTTTGGTTTGTGGATTTCTACTGTTCTCATTTTGGTAGGACAGGAAAGAAATAAAAGACCAGGGGCTCCATGCTAAAGGTTTTGACTGTTAAGAGTATATCTGTATAAGCATCTGTGTGACGTATGAACACAAACACATCCAGTACTACACGCACTAGCACCACACGTACTTCTACGTACTTGTTTCTGTTCAAGAACTGCTTGCATTGTGTTTTTCTCTGGCTGTCCTTGTCTTGTTTCTCTGACAACACACTCGTATACAGACGGACAGACGTGCGCAGCGGTCGAAAAGTCAACAAAAACTACTTTTCCTAACCACTTTTCCTTCACGTCCTTCACCGGGTCAAGGAAAAATGTGAGAACTCATTCAAGAGAATTCATAAGGATTTAGGAAAAGACCACTAAGGTGCTAAGAGAATCCAACTGCACTTAAAATAGGCTACGTAATTATGCTATTGACGTTGAATTGCGCATCGCTTTAAATGTTGCTGCCGCGAGGAATTACGAGACACTGGAGATAAGAAAACGACTTGTGCAGATAAGAAAGGAAGGACTGAAGCACCTTTCCTTAGCAGTTGGATAATTCGACCAGATCTTATCATGGCTACCACTTAGATACTTCCGGGTCATTTCACACAGTTAGGAACCTTCCTAGCAAAAAAGACTTTTTGACCGCAGCCACAGACTATTGTCTGAAATGATAACTGCTCTGGGTGAACACTGGATTAGGGGAACATACAAGAGAAGTGGGATGTGGGTGGGTGGGCCCCTTGCATTTTCTGTTCCTGCTCTAAGCTCCGCCCTGCAGCATCTCTGGCTCCTTCCACTCCTCCTGTCACTCTCGCCATCGACTGTCCTCTCTAACCAATCAGCAATAAGATCTTCTACAGATGTTCCACGCACAGAAAGGTATGAAACCTCCTGATAGGTTGATACACCCACCAAGAGTTGAAAGCAGTGCCTCTTTTTGTTTGTGAACCCACGAATCCCTATCTATCTATCTATCTATCTATCTATCTATCTATCTATCTATCTATCTAGCTCTCTAGCTATCGACTTCTGTGTGTCTGTGTGTTCTTTCTGTCTGATCGTGAAGTTCTTCCTCTAAATTACTGTTAACTATTCAAACCTCCTGCCTTCTGCCATTCCTCTGTGAGGCTGCGTTACCTAAATCTGCAGTAATTTGCTACATTTCTGTTTTTCCACTAATCTGATTGGTTGATGGGCCCCATCAATCATATATTCTTCATTGGCAACAAAGGATCATAACCAGAGAGAAACTGCTTTCAACTCATTCTTTAAATGAATCTAAGTCTTATCTGTTTTCTTCATTAGGCACTTCCATGCAGCACGACTAGGTTTCTTGATTTTTGTTTTGCATGAGCATTAAAACGTAATGCCATCAGCCAGTTTGCTTTTCTACAGATTTCATCAGCGAACACAACATTGGATTCTGGTGAGAAATAGCAAAGATGGAATGATTTATAAAGCACATTTTTTAACAAAGCAGTGTTTACAACTCAACCTAGGGAGCCAGTGGTTCAGTGGAAAAAAACATGAACTACTAACATGAAGAAGTGCCTAATGATGAAAAAAAATAAAATACTTAAATTAATTTAATCTTTAATGTATTAAGGATAGTTTTCATGCTTTGTAACCATTTTAGCTTCATTTTAGAACTCAAGAGTATTTAAATCTATGCCTAATATCTTGTTTTTAATATAGTATTTATTCTTTAATAACCCTGTGGAGTTTTCTTTGTAAACAGCATTTTTTACATCTTGTTTACTATGTGCGTATCTGGCCTAAAAGTTTGAGTGAGTTCAATTACATCAGTTAATCACCTTAGAAAACACTTTCGAAGCTTTTAATTTGAATGTGCTACATTGACATCGGTTTTCTTCTTCTGCCGCTCCTCCTTTACTGGTACACTGCTACCTTTTAATTCATAGTTTCCACAAACTGTTGCTGCTTTCTGCAGTTGGCAAAAATGCTGAACATGCAATGCAAAGAAAACATTACAGTGCCCCCAGTGGTCAAAAACTCCACAGGGTACTTTTTAAGTGATCACTTTTTCAGTGTGCTACAGTTAGAGCAAACAGTAGCTCACAGCTAACAAGCTAAAAGTGCATGGCTTTGTTTAACTCTTTGGCAGCAAGCAGCTTACTAATAATTCCTTTTACTTATATGGTGATCAACACACACAGACAAATATATGCTCAACACGCAGCAGCAGAACAGTGTCGATAGACGAGAGGAACCCCTCAGTACTTCTGCTCTGCTCTTTTGTTTTTTATTTTTCAAGGTTCCTCTCTCTGTTTCGATAGTGTGTACTTGGTATGTGTGATCTTGATTACTCGTGTGCAGGAGTGTGCATGTGTTTTCTGAACACATTTACATTTCATTCATGTAAGAATCTGCAGTATGTGTCTGTGAGAATGCATGAGAGTATGTTTTGAAGCCCATTCAGCCCGTGCTAATGTCTCCTACAGAACCGCATGCACGAGTCTCTGAAGCTCTTTGACTCCATCTGTAACAACAAGTGGTTTAAGGACACCTCCATCATCCTCTTCCTGAACAAGAAGGACCTCTTTGAAAGCAAGATCAGCAAGTCACCACTGTCCATCTGCTTCCCCGAATACACTGGTACATATCTATATACTTCAGAGTGAATGTTCATTAATATATTCTGTATATATTTATGTGGACATTTGGAGGTACTGTGGCAGCTGAGGTGAAGCTCCCTCCACACAGCACTTACAAAACATTAAGATAAGACAAACAGTCCTAATTTTAAGACTTACTGACCGAGCATTTTAACACTAAAACCAGCTCCTGAAAATGTAGGGGCGATCCAGTCTGATGCCTGTCTGCTCTGTAGTCACGTAGCCTCAGCCTTTGAGCTGATCTCCGTGATATCTGGATAATACTACACACTACATGCATATTCAAATAACTGCACCATTCAAAGTTGAAGTGGTGTTTCTTTAAGTGTTCCCACTTGACAACAATGCAGCTGTTTGAGAGGCATCGTGTCTCATGTCGAGTCACTGTTTGTCCAAATGTGGCTCAATATGGCTCCACAGAGCATTCATCAGGTTGATTTATGCATACGTGTAAACAAACAAAAAATATGTATTTAAATTTTCTCTCTCTCTTGAATGACTCAATTAAATGACTTATAATGGCCCCAAAAATGCCTTAATTGTAAATATGGATGTAGTATTTGTACCTCCAACTCAGGACAGAAGCTACAACAAAGTACAGCTCATACATCCACATTTATAATCAGTTTCAGCAGAGATAGAGCAGAAAGGTCTGTGTGATTCTTGACATTAGGCTGATATCTGCAGATAGCTGTTTACCGAAGTAGAAATGGAGAGGAGGACAATACACAGGGTGGGAACCCAAAGATTAGAAGGCAGAGCAGATAGGCTCAGACTGTGGAACAAAACAAAAATGAGAGTCAAACAAGTACAACGAGTGAAACAGTGAATGAAATCAGGAGTGTTACAAGAGGAGCTTGAGTGTAAGAGAGACGAGAGGAACTGAGAGACGAGAAACAATAGAACGTGAGAACGCCACAGAGACAGAGAAAGCAAGAGTGTGAGAAAAGAAAAAAGAATAGACAGCTCAAGAGTGTGGGAAAGCAACATGGGGAGAGACCAAAACAGCAAGACTGTGAGAAAGAGAAAATTAGAATTCCAAACCTGTTTCCTCTCCTCTTTTTTTCGTCCTGTCGTCCTTTTACATAGCAGAACTCTATTTCCTATTCTGATGAAGCAGCCAGACAAACCACAGTGCTGCTAATAGCTGAGACCCAGATAGATGTTAGTGACACTTCCAACACAAATTACTCCAATCACTGTGATCTTACTCGTTCCAAAAGCATTATAACAAAGTAAAGCTCTTGGTTAAAGCCACCGCATGCCAAATTCTTGCATTACAGCAGAACTAATTTTTACAGTTCATAATTGACTTGAGCTAAATGGGCACATAGTAGATCTGTCACTGCTGAAAAATTAATCAATATACAGTATGAATAATGGCTCCATCCCTTTTGTCCTTCATCCCTCTGTCACAGTCTTGTTCTGTTGCTCTATAAAGACTATAATACATCGGTAATACTCAGAAACTGGCAGCTTTTGCCAACGCTATCAAGATTTTCCATTACATTTAATTTGTCTGCACAAAACCACCTTTTCCATTTTGTCCGAGGAAGTTGTCGATGTATTATATATTTTTTTAGCTAGCGGTAAGCACAACCCTCCGTACAACACAGAGTAACATATTCAGCAGAATGTGTGCTGAGCTCCAAAGTCAAAGGTTATGTTTTCAGAAAATATCAGAAAAATCCCGCTGATGCAGAAAATGAAGTACAGCCCACTGATACAAAGGTTCAGATGACAACAGCTTTTAAGCCTTCACCTAACTCCCACTATATGTCATCTCTCTCCTTAGGTCCAGACACTTACCTGGAAGGAATAGCCTACATTAAGTCTCACTACGAGAGCAAGAACAAGTCGCCCAACAAGGAGGTCTACTCCCACGTGACCTGCGCTACAGACACCAACAACATCCAGTTTGTCTTTGATGCTGTTACTGATGTCATCATAGCGAATAACCTGCGGGGCTGTGGCCTTTACTGATGATGCTATTAAATGTTAGCCATTATGCAAGATGGGCGTTTGACGTGTATTTACCCATGTGGTACCTACGTGGGTAAATACATTTGGTACCTATGTGGTATATGCCACACAACCTATGTGATATATGTATGTGGTATCTATCACACAACTATTGTGGTATACCACATAGGTTGTGTGGCTCATGTGTCATTGTGTCAAATATGGGGTATGAGTTGTGGTCATGATGTCATCATTACTGCTTAACTATAAGGCTGATCATTGGTTCAACCTGATTCTTAATTAATGAATTGATTGGTTGGTTGAGATGTCATTTAATCTATTTGCCTTTTTTCATTCATCATGTCAGTTCCTAGCAAAGAACCACAAGCACATTCCAGGTACACTGTACGTTTTGTGTTTGATTGTAACTAAACTCCAGATCTGTTGCTGGTGTGCTGCAGATATTTTGCACAATACCTACAGTTAACTCCTCTGGGACACAAGGTTCCTGAGACTTATTTGTACATATAGCAGTGCCTTACTCATTGACCTAGATGATATGCAGTCTAAGTGCACCCCTCTAAGAGATCCAGGAGTAGTCCTCAAAAATGAAATTGTGAGGTATTTCTCATTATTTTTAAAATTTCAGTTGTCATTCTGATATCTTATATTTTAGTTAGTTAGGTACATGAAGGGCCAATGTGAAACTGCTTTAAACGATGTCATTGAACAAGTCCTAATCAGAAGTTCAGTTCACTCTCAGTTCAGTTCAGAGAGGTGTTCTTAAGAGTTAATTATGTATATGAGACATTAGCCCCTGTATGTCAGGGGCACTCTGGCGGCCAAGGGGTTAGGGCACATACTATACAACTGTGATGTCACAATTTAAATTCCAGCTGGGGACCTTTGTTGCATGTCATACCCCCCCCCTCTCTCTCCCTATATTTCTGCAAAAAACAACTTCGCTCATGCCGTGTTGTGATATTCATTCCTCTGATGTTTGTGGTACACTGCATAGTGTCAGACTGTTGCATTTAGCCATGCCCATTAAACTGTGGAACTTCAAAACGGCTAATCTTAAATAAATACATAAATGCATACATAAATAAAAGACGCAATGAACCAAAACCATAATATATAAATACTGAAAAAAACAGATGAACTCATCATTATGAAGTTAAATTAAAATCGAACTCATTATAATGATCATAATAATGTGTTTTCACAGTAACAGTTTAACAGTTCATTTAAAATATTTATTTTAATGTTTCCCTGAAATAAGAAGAAACTTGTTAAAAGGTACATTTTGAAATTGCTATAATTAAATAAGAATGAACCATAATTAAGTAATTTTACATTGAATTTTGCACTTTTTCATATGATTATTAAGTTCATAATGTATTTTTATTGTATATACTGAATTTATTTATTTGATATTGGCCTGTACAGAGTTCCATATTAAACAGTGTGATGCCTTTGTGAGTTCTGGATTTAACAAATAGGACTAATTAATGGTACCGTGTCCATTCATCTTATCCTACCCTCAAAGGCCTCGGAGAAACATGTAGGATCATAAGAGCCTCACGTCAACTTCAATATAGCAAAGCTTCTCTCACTGAAAACCTGCGGGAGCAGAGGGATTTTCAGGGGGGAGAGGATTGTTCAGAATACTAAATGTAATTAGACCAGAAATAATCTTGGTTATGAAACATGACTCTCACTTATTTTTCAGTTTGAAGTCACTTCTTTTTTTTTTTTTTTACCAGCTATGATAGCGTGTGGCTGGTATTGTTTTCACCTTTTGAGTGTGTGTGTGTGTGTGTGTGTGTGTGTGTGTGTGTGTGTGTGTGTGTGTGTGTGTGTGTGTGTGTGTGTGTGTGTGTGTGTGTGTGTGTGTGTGTGTGTGTTGTGTGTGTGTGTGTGTGTGTGTGTGTGTGTGTGTGTGTGTGGTGTGTGTGTGTGTGTGTGTGTGTGTGTGTGTGTGTGTGTGTGTGTGTGTGTGTGTGTGTGTGTGTGTGTGTGTGTGTGTGTGTGTGTGTGTGTGTGTGTGTGTGTGTGTGTGTGTGTGTGTGTGTGTGTGTGTGTGTGTGTGTGTGTGTGTCGGTCCTGGAGAAACCTACTGTGGCGGGAACTACCACAGAGGTGGTTAAATGTTTTGGCAGGTGTTTATATGTCTGGACAGATTTTGCAAGATACAGTCACAAAAATTCACAGGAGTGTAGTTGAGATTAAAATGAAGGCCGAGTTCAACAACAGTTGTGATCTGACCCATAAATACTGAGTAGTCATGCAACAATGTAGTAATAATGTAATAATGACTACTGAGTACTCATGGGTCAGAACGCGTCACGGCTGATGTGATCCCGTCGGAAGAGGGTCTCTAGTGTTTTGTTGTTTGTAGACCACTTCATATTTTTAAAGCCCAATATTCCCACCTTAAAGCCCCTATGTGAAGGATTTGAACAGTTCTGACTTTGGTCATGGTAGTATCACAAAAAAAAAAAGAAACTGTGGCAGACAGCTACAAAGAAGTAATGTGTCAGTTTTGACTGGGATTCTCAATTTTCTACAATTTAAAACTCTTGCCATAACAGTAATTTGAGATATTCTATAACCACGATTAGAATATAAGAATTAGATTTTGTGGTTTCACAACTACTACTACTGAATAGTGTCATTCTGTGTCAGTGTTGTTATTCCACAGCCCATTTGTTTTAGTCTTGGATGAATTTCACTCACGGGGAAAATTGAAAATTGTACTTTTGATCAGATTTAGAAGAGAAAATGTGAACATTTTCTTTTTGTTTCTGTTTTTTTCCCCTTTAAGTTAAATTCACATTTAGCAAGGAAGTTGCTATTTGTGTGAGAACGAGGTTGCCATCACCTGTTCACTTTAAACAAAGAGGTACAAGAGATAGTGTGCTGACTCAACCAGACAATTCCCAGATAATGCTTCAATGGAAGCATTGATTTTATACGGCCGTAGGGCTGCATCCATTGTGTTGGGCTGTGCAGTGTCATATCCCTGTTGCCCACCACTCTGCCTTAATAAACCAGAGGTGAGCTTTGAAAGATTGTGTGGTGGTGAGTACACACGGTCCTCTGGGACAAGAATTGTCAACCTTGTGACTATTGTTTTAGCCCTGATGTTTCCCTTTTTGCTAAATGAGGTCCATTTCTGGTGGTGGGTAGACATCCCAGAGCTGCTGTAGGATTGAGGTTTGATGTAGTGCACAGTTTAGCTGAAATGAAGATTGATATGTGCTATTTGTAGGAGCGTGAATTTGAGTTTTGGTATTAAAACCAGAAAGACGCATGTAATACCAGGAAAATATCATCATCTCCTTCCTCCTCTCTTTATAAGCAGAAGTTTACAGCATTGTATAGAAATTGAGCTTTTCTTGTCTGTGGGACTTTGTTGAATTGACTGAACTGAGTGTGTTTATAGCGTTGCAGGTGTGAGTGCTCCCTGGCAAACAGAGGTGGAGAGCTTCTTTATTTATTCATGAGCAAGGTGTTTGCTTTATTTCTCTCTTCCCCTCATACTCAAACAGCGAGGGTTTGTCTCCTCCCTCTGCCAGAGCTGCGATTTTTTATTTTTTAGACAGGTAGATGACGTCATCAGCTCTTCCTAACACATCTGTGCCAACATTTCCTAATTAGCGACAGAAAGCTGCCTAAGGCTGTTGATCAGCCTGCTTTGCGCGCGTGTGTGTGTGTGTGTGTGTGTGTGTGTGTGTGTGTGTGTGTGTGTGTGTGTGTGTGTGTGTGTGTGTGTGTGTGTGTGTGTGTTTACAGATTGTATATAGTTACCTACATGTGTGTCTGTTAATAGTACAGGAAAGGTAACTGTGTGTGCGTACGTGCATGCATGTGTGTGTATATCTTGTGTGAGAGACAATATCAGCCCATGGGTGTTGTGGTGGAGTCAGTATCTGTGGATTAATTACCCAGAAGGCACCTGTCTACCCTTTCCACACAGACAGGCCCTAGACACACGCACACACGTGCATACACATGCACTGAAGACACAAACATGCCCATGGGACTTTAAAATGTCACAACACCTTACTTGCCAGTGCCAAATAATACCACCGTATCCAACCGGCCTCAGATGTTTTTTGGTTCTCTTGCCAAACAAGAAACCTGCTGCCACTGGTGCTTAAGGCATTTAGTTTATTAGTTTCTCCTCTGATTTATTAGATTTATTACTCGACATGAAAGTAAAGTGATCGTGCTGCATTAACTGCTTCATTGTTGTTTTCAGGAAGATATGACGTAAAATATGCAGAAAACATCAAAAGTATTTGGTCTCAAATTAATGCAAAAATGATGAGTTTTTCCATTTCTATTAATTGACTAATTACCTCTCTACTCCCCCCTATCAGTAGAAGCTTCCCTCCTTTTTGTATACAACTGCACATAAGCATGTGTCCAGCTTTGTTTGAAATATCTTACACTGACGTGATGAAAACAATGATCATCTGTGCCTAATGTTTACATTTGGAGGTTCTTTCAAATGCAGTACTCAGAAAAGATAAAAACAAACTATTCACTATACATACGTACATTATACTGTATATACATTTTAATTTGTGTAATAGTAGAAATCCGCGCTTGTGCAGTTTAATAACAGGATTTTCCAGTAACATGGGTTTGATTTCATTTGTTTAGCATCATCCTCACAGAATGCAGGACAGTACACACACATTTCTGTTATGATTAAAATTAGACACCCGTTTAAATAGTTTTTTGGATATGGCCCTTGCCCAAAGGGCAGCCAGCAGTAGACACAAGCTGTAGAGCAGCAGGCCGGTGAAATTTCCATTCACACTAATTTAGCAAGCTCCAATTCACATTCAGATGATTTATTTGCCCTCAGGGTGGTAACAGCAGCACACTTTTCGTCGCTTTGTCTTCCAACTTCTTTCATGCCTGTGTTAACCTCGGGCAGTGCACAGAGCAAGACGTATCCATGATTCTGTTGTACACGTTCTTCAGTGGCAAACTAAATCAGTCAGATTTAGTGATATCAGATGCATTTAAAAGTGAATTAACCTTCAGTTTATTCGCAATATGTAACAACACTCGAATATTTTTGCAACATTAGCAAGGAATTGAATTTAAAGGACCATAACTGTGTTTTTGCAAATCTAAATCAGCTGCTACAAATCCCACAGAGTTTACTTAAATAATACTGAAATGTTTCCAACCTTTCAGCCAGCTTTTGATTTCAGTCTATCACACTGTGAGCATCATGTTTTACTTTTACTCTTGTCAAAAAGTCATTAACATTGTGTGTCAAACCTTTAAGTGCCTAACTCAAACAAGTTACAAATGATTTAAGTTTTTTAAAAACACGTAGAAGCCTAGAATAAAAACAGATTAAAGATGTACTGTTAGTTATTAAGCTCTTGAGCCTTGTCACTAACAAGACAATATGTTCCTACAGTTAATTCAAAAGATGTACTTGAATTATCAGCTCTTGTCTTGTGTCTATTTTTTAGGGCAGTTTATGTTTCACCAGAGGTAAAAAATAAAATTAATAAGTTATGATAGATTCCTCCATTTTGGCTTTTCATTCCCTTAAATTTGCGTGTCAGGGTTCAACAAAGTTAAACTTTAGACAAAACTTGTCAGGCCACTAATCATAGCACTTGTATTGGAACTGCCATTTTAAATGTTGGTGAGATGAGGTTTTAACAAATCTGAAACACACCAGCATGATCTTAGAGACTTTAAAGTGTATGTGATATGTTGAAATTGGACAAAAGCATGCCCATCGCAATTGAAATTAATTCTGAAACTAAATAAAACAAACCTTTCTTATCGGGGGAGAATATACAGGGCAGCAGCTTGATTACGAGCTCTACTTGTGCTTCATCCTTTTGAAGCCACTTTGGTCTTTTCAAGAGAAAGACAGACACACAAACCGAGAAAGATGTGGTCCTTCACAAGTGGAACTGTGTCTCATCTGTGTCTTTGTTTCTTAGACCTAAACCTCTTGTCCTTCTCTCTCTGATCCACTCCGCCCGCCTCTCCCTGCGACACTGAGGCTCTAAAGCTATGAGTGTTTTGTAAGGTGAAGACAGGATTGATTCTTCCACGGAGAAGAACTATGAGCAGATCACTCTGTGTGTGTGTGTGTGTGTGTGTGTGTGTGTGTGTGTGTGTGTGTGTGTGTGTGTGTGTGTGTGTGTGTGTGTACACACAGTATATATGTGTTTGTGCTTGACCCTACTCCTGATGAATTACCAATAAACCCCAAACAACCAGTGCGAAATCACATCAACAGGCGAGGCCAAGAGGATAGTGGGTAATGTAGTTTATGTCTTGCATCAGTCCCAACAATAAATTATGGATTCCCATATGCTGCAGTGAAGGAGGGATTTGTGGGTAATGTAGTCTGAGGAGAGGGAGCTTGGAAGGGTTTATGGGTAGTACTGTGTGTGGGGGGGTTTTTTTTGTTTGTTTTTTCAGTGGCTGGCCCTGGTGTGGATAATACAATCAGTGGTCCATTCAGATAACAAAGGTCCTGCTTCTCTGGGCTGCAGGTGGTATTACAAAAGCAACGTGAGAACCTTGTGCCAAGTCAAAACCTTAGCAACATAAAAAAGCTGTTGAAATGTCACAATGGCAGCCAAATGAAGAACTATTCAGACTGAATTTCAATCCAAAATTTAGTGTCAAATGCTTCCTATTTAAGATTTAAATGAGCTCTTGTGGTGTCTTTTTGTTGCCTTATTTATGCTAAATTTAGCCTGCAAATGCTTTTGGGTCATCTTAAAATATGTTCTGTTCCCACTCAACTTTGCCGACCGATGAAATGAGCACTTAAGCCCCTGCAAAGTCAGGGAGATCCCCACTCTACCGCTGGACTGGGAGAGAAATCAGAAAGCCGCAGGGCATGACCATAATGAACTTGGGTAGAATTAAAGAGGCGGAGAATAAACTGGTAAATGTTCCTGCACTCATGCTCTCACTGCTGCATCTGTTTTAGCTTTCAATGTCCATTTAACCTGTCTGTTCACTCTGCGTCAGTACCAACCAACACCTGTCTATAATGTACAGATCACCTACAGCAAATGTGTGTATTTGCGTGTATGTGTGTGTATGTATGTGTGTGTGTGTGTGAGACTGCTGTATTTTACTGAGCACTGTGAGTAAAATGTATCTGCTGTAACTCCGTCACTGCTTTGATAATTTATTGAACGTTGTATTTATACATGAGAGAGAAATGATAATAAAGCACCACATAAGTAACTTAATACGTGTGATTATTTGTGTGTGTGTGTGTGTGTGTGTGTGTGTGTGTGTGTGTGTGTGTGTGTGTGTGTTTGTGTGTTAATTGTAAAGAATACAATGATATTTTTCTGACTCACTCCTCTGTGTGTTTTCCTCGACAATGATTATTTATTAAACAAATATTTCCTGAACAGGCTCACTTTGTAACCGCCACTGTTTCTTGTTGGCATTTCAGTGTGAGACAAAGAGATCCCTCCTCAGTCAGCATCCTTGTTACCGCACAATGTGCATGCAGAGTGTTGCACTAAATTCAATTAAAGATGCACAGGCAGTAAATGTGCAGAAAATTTGTTGTATTTCCATCTCATTCTTTCACCATTTTTTTTCATCCCTTTCTTTCTCCCTCCTTCTCCCGCCACAGAATCGCATGCACGAGTCTCTGATGCTGTTCGACTCCATCTGCAACAACAAGTTCTTCATCGACACCTCCATCATCCTCTTCCTCAACAAGAAGGATCTGTTTGCAGAGAAGATCAAGAAATCTGCACTCAGCATCTGCTTCCCCGAATACACAGGTAAAAAAAAAAAGAAAAGATTTCAACATTTTATTTTTGTTGTGAGTGCAGTGGTGAGACATAGCAACTCTCAAAACACGTAAGCAGGAACAAAAGTTGACAGGTGTACAAAATTGATTTCTTCGAGAAAACAAAAAGCTGTGAAACAGTGAAACTGAATGCAATTACACAGGACAACACTCGATACGCCATAAACTGACTGGTCAAGCTGAAAGACATTTGCTACAAAAATGAGAAAAACACAACAAAGAAACGGGTTTATCATTTTTTGGGTTTGTCAAAATTACTGTGCAAACAGGTTTACAGCACTGGTCGTCTTCAGACTAGGGCATTATTATATTATTATATCTTGAATTATGTAGTTAATGCACTTTTAAAGGAATACTTTGACATTTTTGGAAATATGCTACGAAACGTGCTTTCTTGCCGAGAGTTAGAAGAGAAGATTGATTCCTGTACTCTAGATATGAAGCGACAGCCAGCAGCCAGTTAGCTTAGCTTAACACAGAGATGGGAAACAGGGGGAGACAACAAGCTTTATTATATCCAAAAGTAACAATATCTGCCTTCCAGCACGAAAAAAAAACATGATATCTTGTTTTTATAATTCATACGAAAACCATAAGCAAGTGTAAAAATGATAATTCCAAAAATAGTCCAGCATATTAGCATCTGTTAAACAGCAGATTTTCACTTTTGCATTTCTATTGTTGTACAGATGAAAACAAACAAGATATAACGTGTTAGTTAGTAAAGTTATTGCTAAGCTAAGTGAACAGGCCGCTTGGTGGTAGCTTTCTATTTATCATGAGAGGGGTATCAATCAATCGTCTCAGCGGACTCTTGGCAGGAAAGCAGATAAGCCTATTTCCAAAAGTGTCAAACTGTTCCTTTTAAAGGAGCTTGATTTTGTAAAACCAAAAATTTCTAAAACTGCATGATAGCTAATATAAAGATACTTAGGTAATACTGTGTGAGGAAGGGGAAAATACCGAAACACTAGTTTAAATGATATGATGCAGTATGAATGAAGCATACTATATAAAGTATGAATGACTACCATCCATCCTATCTGAATGTGATTTCCCAGAATGAAATAGCTTTTTTAAAACCCCTCCTGTTTGTGGACACTGATTAGCCTCTGCTTGATTCAGGAGACGAGTTATTTTTGACTGGGCCCAACATTCACTGTCACTGAGTTATAAACCATCCTGAGAAATGTGGCACTTTAAATCAGAGCTGTTTACAGCGTCAAGTCCGTTTGAATTATCAGGAGAGATAGCTAAAACAAATCAGCCAAATGTTTGATGTCACCTGTTTGAAGCACTGAGGTTATACGGTTCAGTCTGAAGAACGATACGCACTACATGAAGATTTACTTGACTGTCTTTAAAAGAGCAGCAGAGGGGGAAAAAAAAAAAGTAGATTTCATGTGGAGGTGAGATGCCGATGTAGTTGTGGCAGAGAGAAGAAGGGACTTGGGAGTGAGAGAGCAGGAGACAGTCACGCTTGGTCAGCCATGAAGACAGAGGAGAGGAGATGGCAAGTGAGAGCTGTCTCCTGCCGTCTCCACAGGCACGCAGCTCTGTGAGCCGATCCTATTCACTTCTGTCTCTCATGCTTTACTGACTTTCTGCTAACTGCCTTGATAATCACAGTAAGTCTATCCGACATATTCCATCTCTCTCTCCGTCCCTCATCATGTCCTCCATTACCTTCCTCCTAAATGAGAAGCCTAACATGTAAATACTGTGCGTATAAATAAAAAAAATCCCAAATATTAAACATAATGAACAATGCTGCACAACTTCCACTCTTCACTTGAGAAAATAGATTGGACTCCAGACAGACTAAACTTGGATATGTCTAACAATTAAAATAAAGTTACACATTTTTTATTAAAGGGTCTGTAGCCTTCAAGAGTAAATAAGCTGTAACTTTATAGAATAAACATAAGCGGGCTCCAGTTTTCACTGGTTTTTATGTAAATACACAACCTTATCTACATGGTGGAAGTGACCTGTGTGTTGTTCACTGCAGCTAACATTAGCACACCTGCTCAGCTGGGACAGATGTCATGGGGATGCAACAATACCGTTGCTTATCAGTCATATCAAACTTTATTTAGTCTAGCATTAGCATAAGTGTCAGCTGGCTAGCTAAACCAGACAACTGCCAGACACCAACTCCATGAACTTTTTACAGCTTTTGCTCCATTGTTCGACAGCAATGAGTGAACAGTGAGCACAGACAGGAGGTGCATCCGTTTTGTAATTTGCAACCCTCACAGGTGGTCAGCGAACACACGGGCGCACACACCCTTATGTACACAACACACACGTTTAAGAGGGTTTTCCTTAGAAATGGGAGGAGATTTTAGTGAGAAATACTGTGTTTTAAATCCCTTTTTAAAACCTTGTTGCATGAGAACTGTATCATCTCAGTGTCTCTCTGTCCCTCTTCTCTCTCTCTCTCTCTCTCTCCAGGACCCAACACCTACGAGGATGCAGCAGCTTACATCCAAGCACAATTCGAGAGCAAGAATCGCTCTCCAAACAAGGAAATCTACTGTCACATGACCTGCGCCACGGATACAGGAAACATCCAGGTGGTGTTTGATGCTGTGACCGACATCATCATCGCCAACAACCTCCGAGGGTGTGGCTTGTACTGAGCACGCCCACACGCCCCGTAATATCCTCCCTCTTTGTCCCCTCCTCTCTCCCGCCCTTCCTGCCCTCCTCCTCCCTCCTCGTTCCTGTTCCTTTGACACTGCTGTGGAAATGATGATGGTGATGATGACGATGATGATTCTGCTGATTATTTAAAGAAAAAAGAAAGAAAAATGCAACTAGGTACATATTAATAATGAGGATAATTTAAAAAAAAAAATAGGCATACGTATATATAAATATATATATATATAATGTTTTTAGTTCTTGTCTCTTCTCTTCCCGCTCCGACTTCTCCTCCTGATGTCCTTTGGCCTGCTGCCAAGCAAACAAATTTGTTTTAGTAGAAAACATGAGACCCTGCAGCCTTGAAAACTTCTTGAACAAAGTCGATGAAAGCCTCCGTTCCTGTTCTCCTCTCTTTTTCTTTCTCAGTGTCTTTTGTTGGTAACAAAAACAAAACCTGTACTTTTTTTGCAGATTTTTTTTTTTTATTATTATGAATATGAATATGACTTCTGTTTTATTTTTGTTGATCATGTGTGTATTTATTACATGAGTATAAGTCTGTACACTGATTTTTATTCACATTTTGCCTCACCTGACACCTTTATTTGTTATTATTTCGTTTGTTTTTTTTGCTAGAGTAGTGATTATGTAATAACGATTTTTGCGGAAATCTGTGAAAATGTCAATAACAAAAACAAACACCAGACAGGTCAGCCAAAACCTTACAAACAACTCTCGAGACCTGCTGAAACTGACAACGCCGATTTTAACATTAGTCTTTTGTTTACATTAGCCAAGACATTTCAAGATGTTTGTTGTCAATTTCTAAATTTTTTGTTTTTAATTAACTTGTATCATTTTACTCCCTGCATTCGAGACCCGGTTTTCATCAACAGGAAGTGAGATTTCCTGTATCCTGAACTTGGCCTTGGCCATTAGCCAACCGTCGGTCATGGCTGAGCCTGAGAGCCAATAGGAAATGTGCTAAACGTCCTATCAGTGCCATGTAACAGAGGTACTGTACTGTAGATAGCTACGCTTTTAGAAGCAAGTACACAACGTTATAACTCTACCTTCCTCACTGTTATAACCTCTAGACCTACTAACGTTCTCCATGTAAGGAAACTCACTCTTGGTTTGATAATGGTTGATTAATTTATTAATGTATTTATTGATTGATTGCCTGTCCTACACATACCTATCTGTTTCTCTCTATCTCTCTCTCCCTCTCTCTCTCTCTCTTCATTTACACACCACCATGCCTTTACTTCTCTCAACTCCATCCATCTCTCTTTCGTTCTGCCTTGTTTTGGCATGATGCCCAGATTTCGGGGGTGGGTCAAAAGCCCCCATCTTTTTTGCCAACCCTTCTCTCCCTCCCTCCTCTTCTCCTGTTCCTTCTGAAGCCCTGACACAGATAGCATGAGATACTCAAGCCTTTGTATAAAGAGACCAGTTAAAAAAGAAAAGAAAAAAAAAGAAAAAAAAAAAGCTTCTCATCGATACTGTTCAGATAATAATAATAATAAAAAAATACTAATAAAAATTGCAAAAGATAAATAAAAAAGATGAGAAAAAAATACAAAAAAAGAGCTAAGACGATGGATAGCAGCAGCTGCAGGAGAGAGGCGACTGGTTCATGAACTGGATGGGGCGGGGTCAAATCTGAAAAAAAAAAAGTGAGAGTCGTAGTTTCGAAGGGTAGAAAAGTCATGTGGGAGGCTTGGAAGAAGCAGTGTAGATTTTGGGATTCTTGCCATGACACGTAGAATTCATAGTCAAAAAATCTACACTTATTACTACAATAATTAATAAAAACTGATGAACATGGGTATTACCACAATATCGACAACAACAACGATCGTGATAATCCTGTAATATTCTCAAAAGATAATCTTTCTTGTGCTTTGTAGCTACAGAACATTTTTCTCTATATCTCCCTTTTTTAAATAAAAAGATGTTTTGCAAAGCGTTCCAGTTTGACAGCGAGCTGATGTGGAACCGCGGCGATCTCAGACCGACCCCGTGTTGTTGTAATGCTCTGAACTGTGCCCCACCCCCCTTCTCCTTTTACCGTTTTGCCTGTTTCCCTGCATTAGAACCGTGTCCTCACTTTAGCCTGACTCAGAACGACTAAATATAATATTATAACAATATCTATTTTTTATTATTTCAGAAAAAAACAAACCACTTTTTTTTGGGGAGAGCACGTTTCTCGCTGCGTTCGCTAGTTAGGGACGCCGCATGTACACACATCAATGCTGTATAAAGTCATGCTCCTTTCTTCTTCTACTACTTCTACTTCTTCTTCTCTCTGTCTCTTTTCAGTTTGACACACACCTTCCAGGTCTACAATGAAAAGCACAGTTCTCACGTCTCACACACACACACTTTTTCACACTCACACACATACACACACAATAAGTAGATTTGGAAATTTGTTATCTATTCATACCTAATCTATGTTACCCCTCATCAATCTATCTACCCATCTATCTATATAGACCTCTCTTTCTTGCCTTCTTGAGTTCTAGTTTTTAAAAGAGAAAACAACTGTGTATAATGACATGATATACCTGTTTTTGGCATTCTGTTCCTGTTACCTTCATTATTTTTTATTTGACCTCCTCTATGTTCTGTTCTTTACCCAGTGAATGCTTTTTTCTGTGCAGCTTTTTTTCTCTCTCTCTCTCCCTGTACTCCTCTTTAGTGAATGGTTGTTATTTCATGTGGGATGTCCGTGCTGGAAAAACCAATCGAATGTAGTGTTTACATTAAAAAGCCACTGTTTTCATGACTACAAAAAAGCCAACCTCTTCTCACTGTGTCTGTGTTTTCACCTCTCAGCTCCCGAGCCGTGTCGCTCAGATAGCTCAGCTCGACTGAAGATACAAAGAGTTTGTGAAATCCTCTAACTTAAAGAAGATGGTGAAAATAGTCTTTTTTTCATTTAAAGGCTGTAAATAGCTCACCAGCAGAAATGTGAGACACTACCACTATCGGTTTCATATCTGACACGAATCGAGTTTCAGGATTATTGTTGATGAACACTGTGACACACAATGAAAGGGGCCTGATGATCTCTTGTAATTGCATTTTGATAAAATGTCACTGTTCACAGCTGGCGCATCCAATAGGCAGAAACAGGCAACCTGATCCTGCAGCAATCAAAGAGGGAGAAAATTAATTATCTCAGGACACAAAATATCAATTTTTAAAAATGTACCAGGCTGACCCGTGTAACTCTGCCGCAACCACACTTTAATCTCCAGAAAACTTGTCCAGAGGTTGTTCCGTCACGGCTCTTGCATGCACTGAGATTTTTCAAAGTGCACAGGTCTCCTTTTTCTCCACAGTGACTGATTAGATTTTAACGACGTGGAATAAAGAGGGGCCAAATGAGAACCAAAGGTTTGAGTAAATTTATTAATCTACAGTCATGGTGACTGCGTGTTAAAACTGGCCGTCATTCCCGTCAGTTATGATGTAAGATTTTACTACTTTCTAAAATTTTAATTCCTGATTGGAGAGGTGGCAACAACGCTACAGCTTTACAAGCAGTCGTTCAACGGTCCCGTAGGCAGCAGTATTAGCTCACAGACACTCAGACAGATGTTAGCACTGGGAGTCTAGGGATGGCAGTGCCACTCTGTTGGTCCACCTCTTTAGTCCAGGCTGAGATACTTTTAACAACCTCAGACATTCAGACAATGGATGGATATCCATGAAATTTGGTACACACATTCATGCTGCCCTATGATCCCTTAACTTTTCATCTAGCACAATCATAAAGCTTTGATTTGTCTAGTACTTTGGTTTTTGCCCAAATAGCTTTTCTTTTAGTGCCAATTAGCACATGCTAACATACTAAACTACCGGTGAACACAGAATTTTTAAAGGGATGAAAAATGGAAAGGCTGTGGAAACGATGGTTTCAAGTTTGAAATATCTGCCCCACACACACACAAACACACACACAAACATGTTGCTTCCTGTACTTCTCTCAGTTGACCCCCATGGGGGAGGAAGTCATGAAGTGAGTTGACATATTTCAGGAAGACAAACAAACACACTTTTTCTATCAGTTTTTCACACAATCTAAGTCTCACACACACACACACACACTCACACACACACACACACACACACTCAAACACAACACATAATAAGCATATAGTCTGCACTGAGGAGAATTGGTGTTCGCCCGCCTGCTTGCGTTACACTATATAGACTCCCAAACCACCAATTCTTTTTCACTCACACTCTGTCAGCAGGAAATGGGATTTACTCACATCCAATGGTATTGGTGGTATTACAAGAATGTTCTCCAAAGAACACAACAGACACACACACACACACACACACTGTACAGTTGTACGACCTCATGGTAGCTTGATTTCATCTGTGCCGATGATGCATATATCTGTGTCTCTGTGGTCCAAACACACACACACACTCACACACAAGGAGCCGTGTCATGTTGGTAAACTCATATCAAGCTGGGGGGTGATCCATACAGTACTCACACTTCACTATACAACACTCACTCAGGCCTCTTATAAAGGTGTATCTCAACTGTACTGTACGTATTATTGAAATGAAACATCACACACACACACACACACACACACAGGTCAGATAGATCCGTGTCATGGCAGATAGAAAAGTAAATGTGAGCTGGAGTGATAGGAGGCAGAGCGAGGTTGTGTCAGACTATTCATTCACACATGAGGAGAGAGCGAGTGGAGGGAGAGAGGAGTCTTTCATCCTTGTTGCTGTGGCAGGAGCTGCAAGGAAAAGGCTGGTTCACTGGGTTCAAGCATAACAGAGAGAGGAGGAGAGAGGCTGTTCAGACAGAGAGAGCCATCAGACAACAGAGAGGAGGGATGGAGGGGGTGTAAGGAAGGAAAGGTCTGAATCTTATCTGCTCCCCTCACACTAATTGCTTTAAAAAAAGAACTCAATCTCCCTTCATACCTCTAATGTCCCTCTTTCTCAGCATACAAGGGTTGCTCCGATGTTTTTCAGATTTGATGAATAAGTTCTTCATCTTTAGCTGCTGGTTTGTTTGCTCGTTTAGATCCGCATTAGCTGTGGTTTTAAATCAGCTGCTCTTCCTCTGGTCTACATGAGGATTTCACACACAATGAGAAACAGCACACGTCTACAGCCATGAAGACATTCACTCCACGATTTATATAAAATAAATAATAATAATTAGATTAGATAGAGCACAAGAAGACAAACACATCAAAGAAAATACATGTATCGGTGTTACTGTAACAGTATCAACTACTAACTTTGTAGCTGTGATACTGCAGTTCTCCCTGTTATCCACGGTACTTGTATTGATCCTTTAAACAACACAAGGTTCTCGGGCCATGTTCAGCTGGACAACAGCACTGCATGGATAAAACACACAGCCCCCCCCCTTAAGACAAAGAGCTTCTCACCATCATTGCATCGAAAAATAAAATGACTGTCACGTAGTGGTATTATAAACTGCTCGTATTATATGCAGTGTTTTGGTGTCTGATAAGCCCTCACATTTATGACTCCCTTCCCTTATGAACCCCTTAAGTTGTCTTTATGTTGCTGTTGTGCATGGGCTGTTATATAGTTTGTAGATTTGTGAATACTAAAAATAATAATAATAATAATAATAATGATGATGACTCTACTCAGTCACTGGAGCCACAGGAATATCAAATGAGTTTCAATAATTTATAGTAATGCTTTAAGGACTAAGTGAGAGAGTGAGTGAGCTTCAGAGATGTTGATAGATGTGTGTTTGAGCCGGGATCACTGCTTCCATCTGCGGTGCAGTCTTTATGCTAAGCTGAGCTAAGCTAATGGACTCTTTGCTCTAGCAGCATGTTTAAAGAGCAGACAAGAGCGTTTTCAATCTTCTCATTTGGGAGTGAATAATTGTATCTCCTAAAAAGTTAAAAATGATCTATGGTCATTTCACATAAACAGAAAAAGAGAGAGATGGAAGAGGTGGAATAAAAAGCAAATACAAGACAATGAAGGAGGATCAGGAGGCTTGAGGACATAGACCCACAGATATCAAAAGCAGAACAGAGGCCACAGCAGAAGAAAGGAGCAGATATTGATTTTTAATTTGGCAGGGTGAAAACTGACAGGGAAAAATTCACTTGTGAGTAAAGTGACTGACAGCTGCATTAGAGAATCGAGTGTCAAGAATCTTAAATCGTACCCAGAGTGACCTCACCTCCGTGCTGAGATATTTTTAAATCCTTGGGAAAACATCAATGAATCATCATCAAGTGAAACAGATAATAACAGCAGTCACATCTGCTTCCTGCCTAATTGAAACAGACACAGCGCCTAATTTATACCAAACTGAGAAGGACTGCGACGGCAAAGACTTTCTTTCTTCTTCTTTTTTACTGAATAAAAAGCCAGAGTGCGACTTTGTGTTGTCTGATCAAGAGGAGATGGTGCACGAAACAGGCTCTTTTTCTTTGAGTTTTTCTCTTTTAGAAAATAACAAACAAACGACATTCTACCACACAGCACTTTGAATTTTATTATCTCGAGTCATGCCGTCTCACACGTACTTTTGCACAACTCACAGTTATAAAAACAGTCATTTTGCTGAAGGCACATGGGAAAAACCAACCTACGCTGAGTGATGATTTCCAATACAAAACATTTTTTTCAAATTTGCTCTGGATGCAGGTAAATGAATATTGAGTTCTCCTGCGTAATTTTGTGCATGACAGTCCCCACTGGCATGTACAAAATCATTTGCAGTGCTTGATTTAGTGCATGATCTTTACTAGAGCAGTCATTTTAATAGCCAAGAGTACAAAGTAATACCAGAAATATGATTCTCATTGCCATCCTGCAAGCCATTATAATCAATAAAGGAAGATGGGTTTTATATGGAAATGGAAATCCCTGTCAGATTTAATTTAGCATACTTTGTGATAGTTTAATAACCCACTTGGTCTCACTTGTCAGGTTTTTTCCACATAGTTAAAAAGGCTTCTCAGGTCTCACCAACAACAAAGCCCACAAATAAAAGTAAAGTTCTATAAGCTTTTCAGCAGCAAAATACATTAGGACACATTCTTGTTTGGGTTTGCGCTGTGCTCCAGAATATTGGATTTGAAATGAAACTGTGAGTATGAGGTTAAAGTGCTGACTCAGCCACAACAATATCATCCAGGGTCCTTGCCTGTCTGTCATTTTCAAGTCTCAAGGAGTCATCACTCTTTAGAAACCTTTCAATGCCTTAAGATTTTTCTGGTAAAGCCTGGAAACAGGGAGACTAAAGCGGTGTGTGATATCAATACAGCGGGGGAACACTACATTGGTGAAACAGTCAGCACCATGGACAAGAAACTGAATGAACGCTGGAAACAGGAAAAAATGGTCACAGTATTGAGTTTGCACCTTGGAACAGACACAGTGTGCATGCATCTGAAAGCATCTAATCCCAGTAATTTTAGGTCAAAACTGGCAAAGAGCTGCATAACAACAGGCGTTTGCAGTCATGATTAACGGGCCTTGCTTCTTCAAAGAGTATCATAGATAAGGTTGAGATTAGTAGGAGGTAGCAATGGATCATCCGAGTCAATGCAAACATTTTGTTGTCATGTTGGTAGCTTTTAGTAGACATCCCTTTGTCTTCAGGTTAGTTTTCTCAAATATCAATGATATACTGTAATTATCGTCAAAGCAAGTTAACCATGAGCTGTATTTTGTCTCACTTGCCAAGACGTTGCTGTTTCATAGTTTTAAAGTTTACTTTTTTTGCTAGCATTGCTTTTTAGCACAGAAAAAAAAACTGTGTAGGTTAGACTGAAAATGTAAAAAGTGTGGGAGTGAAGAAGCAAAGAGGAGAAGTGGAGAGGTGGGAGCGAGTGAGAAGAGAGGTAGAGGGAGACGAGGACAAGAAGGGGGAGTGCATCTTATCGCCTGTCAGAGCACTGCTAAAAAAGAGGCCTGTATCGAGATCAAGCAGAATTAGCAATCATAATTCACCTTGAGATGTTTAGCCAGGAGCCTGCCAACTTAATGAACCTGGCCCACTGCCAGTGCTAATCCACAAAAGCACCTGTATTACAGTTCATCTTTAATAAGTGACTGTACATACAACAACAGCAAAAGGCAAAACTTTAATTTGCTGTTTCACAGATAATGCTTTATGTCTCTGATATGAAACTGATGCAGCTTTCTAAGCATGGGAAACATAAAGCAGCTGGAAACATACTAACATTAGCTGTTAACTTTGGCCACTATATTACTCAGATATTGCCATAACAAGTTCATAATTATAATTGCAACACATTCACAACTGCTTATATAGTCCCTTTCTCTACTGAACAATTAGCCTGGGCAGAACTAAACTTCATTAAAGGGGTCTAAATCTATCTCATTTAAAAAGATCAAATGACAAAAATGTACTTTTATCAGAAAACATCAACAGTACGAACAACATGTAAATTATAATTTTGTAAACAAACTGTATAATCGTTCAAAGCGGACAAATACTTATAAACAAAGTATAATAACTTATGGCCACCCCCACAGTCATGGTATAACCTTTGACATCATTGATGACATCAGCAGGAGCATAAAACAGGGAAGTGTTTGGCTGCCAGCCTCTAAAGTAACTCCTGGACTGTGGTGAGTATGAAGGATTGCACAGATTAAATTTACATAGTAGAACTTTATCAAACCAAAAAATAGTGATGGTAACTGTAACACAAAACAATGCTAACCACAAGATTAAGTTAAAAACAAAGCATGAGATGTGTGTTCTCACAGTTGCTGTATACACCCTCACACTAGCTTTAGCTAACCTCTGGACATTAGACTAGCATAAGCTGCAAACCTTTGGACCTTACAACTACAAAGATAGCTTTAGCTGCTCCTAACCTCTGAATGTTACAAGGCTAGCTTTAGCTACTAACTCTTGGACAACAACAACATTGAGCTACACAGTGCCAATAACATTACCTGCTAACTTTGGTCTTAATAAACTTAATGGTAAGATAAAATGAAAGCATGTCAGTAACGTTAGCCACTAACTTGTGGAACACAAGATTAGCACGAAGCTAAGTCATGCAGTGCCACTAACATTAATCAGATATCATGAGGCTAGCATTAGCTGCCAAATTTATAATCTCTGGAGAATATAAAGCTAGCTGTTAACTAGCTAGCTGTTAACTTCTGAACATTTCAAGGCTAGCTAATGCACTTCTCTACAAAGTGTTATGGAAAATTCATGTCGCGGTGAGAAAAACATCAAAGACAGAAAACTTAATAACATTAATTTAACATGTTGTTAATCACAAGTAAATGCATAAACAAAAGCAAAATACATGTAACAATGTGTTGTATGTATTAACTTCAGGCATTTTGAATTTTCCAGACCCATAAAGTATGTAAAAGTTTGCGGACACGGTTTGCACTTTG
The DNA here is from genome assembly GCF_021018895.1 of Seriola aureovittata. Lineage (NCBI taxonomy): Eukaryota > Metazoa > Chordata > Actinopteri > Carangiformes > Carangidae > Seriola > Seriola aureovittata. Next base: position 22,411,825 of record NC_079373.1, read on the forward strand.
CACTTCACAGGCAGGTGAACAAACAGAAACCCGTGTACTGTAAGCACACCTTTGTCACAGCTGTAAAAACTACAACGCCCAACAGCCTCTGGCTCTGCCCAGACTCAGTGGCAGCCTGAAGACGGTGTCTGTCAAGATGCAACCCTGTGTCTAATTTTTTTTTTCTGTTGTTTCATGTTCGCTTGTGTTTTCACATCAGAGACACAGAGGAGAAATCCTGGACGGTGACGGTGCCGTTATGGGTGAGTTTGTAACACAACATATAACAACAACCTCAGCAAATCTAGTTAAGTTCAGTTCGGTTTATGACTTCTAAGTCTTTCACATCAGATTTATGCCCAAATTAAATTAAATTATCAACTTTTGAAATTTGCTAAATCACTGAAAAGTTGCGTGCAAACTGTCAATTTCCCAAAATGTCACTATTACACTATTCCTTTAACTCAACTTTGCTGACCTCTCGTTGTAGCCACAGTGTATGCAACACAAACAGAATAAGCCTTTCACTTCATGTTCAGTTAAAATCCAACTTAAATGACTTCCCATATTGTTTCTTTGTCTTGTCTCTGTACTGTACAGGCAAAGAGTGTCACCAGAAAATCAACCACATTGGCTGTTTGTTGTGTCTGCAATGCATATATCAACACAAAAACAAATGCTGACACCATGTCTTATGTATCTATATTCATATGCCGTCCTATATGAGTCGGACATCAGTAACAGTGATATTTCTTTGGATGGGGTGATGTGGCACTGTTGATACTGGGGCCCGCACTTCCTGTTCAAAGAGAGCAGTCAGGCACCCTAAAAAAAAAAGCTGACAGGATAATAGAGGAAGAAGTTCAGTCACAGTCTGGCTTGAAGAAATGAGATTATGTGGTTTTGTTTTGTTTTTTTTGTACCTACTTTGGGGATTTAATTAAAGCAGTTTCTTGTTGCATTCAGCTTGTGATAATTACAGTGAATGCATTGGTGAGAGGTAAATGTCTGAACAGAGTTAAGGAATGATTGTTTTGTACCAGTGAAGATATGTGTCTTTCTTGCATTTCATTATTTTTTCCTTTTAATGAACTCAACAATTACAAAATCCTGTAGAAATATATGCAGATGAACCAGGTATAGCGATATTGGGATGGGATGAGAATGAAAGATCCTCCTCTCTTCCTGTCCCCATCTCTCATTTATACATCCCAACCAGCAGAACATAAAAAGGACTGCCCCTGGCATTAAATCAAGCCAACCTCTTGGCTCTCTGCTGTCTGCCCTTCTTCTCTCTCGCTCTCCTTCTCTTTCCCTCCTTCTCTTTCCCTCCCTCTCTCTTCCTCTCTCTCTCTCTCTCGCTCTCTCTCGCTCTCTCTCTCGCTGTCTCTCTCTCTGAAGTGGAACAGGTGACCCACCTTGTGGTTGGATGAGGGCACTGCACCACCACACCCAGTGATCAGATTGCTGAGTGCAGGACAAGCAGCCAAACACCAGACTACATGTGTCATGTAGATTAGATGATGCAGTAGCACATACTGTAGAGGATCGACTCACTGTTACTGCTTAGTGTCTCCTGATCTCATGCTATTGCGTCCCATCCTTCCTTTCTTCTTCTTCTCTCTCTCTCTCTCTCTCTCTCTCTCTCTCCTTTTCCCGATTGCATGTATTTCATCAGATAGCTAGGTAGTGTCCATGCTACTAAATACACACACACACACACACACCAAAAGGTTATTTATAGCACTCTAGCACCACCCTGTTGCTAGGATACCAGCAGCTCACTATTCTCAGACATGTAGTTTATGCTTTATGCTTGTTTACAAAAATGAGCATGTTCGGTATGGTTTGTCTGATGGACGTACACACACCCACTCTTTGAGTGTCTGAGAGGAAAATTTTGACCTCTGAGCTGACAGTAACCATGGCGAGAGTGTCTAAAAGAATTGCAGAAAAGGAGAGAAAATGCTGACAGTATTTATTTCACGGTCTGACAGTGTCTGGTTGCTACAGCAACTGCCTTGGCTTCTCAGCAGCATCCCTTCTGTAAGAGGGGAATGTGGCAATGGGTAAACCAGAGGCTCCTCATGGGGAAGAGAGCTGCTATGTCGCCCTCTACTGGTCCAGAGAGAGCTCAGCAAGGATAATCTGAGCATTTCACACAGGGGCTCAGTTAACATCAGGGAACAGTGCTTTTCAATGATGGAAAGTTCTTGTTAGTTTATAGTGTTTAATAGTGTTTTCACCATTGCTATTGCAAAATCCCTACAGAGTGCTGCCTTTAATAATCTCAATTTAATCCAATTTACCATAATTCAAATCCTTGTTAATGCATTAAAAAAGCAGATGTTCTGTTCTGCAGTCAGGGGTAATTATTGTACACCTGACAAATTTGTGTTGTGAATAAAGTGCAGTCACATGACAACAAGTAACACGCTGTAATAGTACACAGTGATTTACACAAACAGAAGGCCAGCATTATATCACGGTGGAAGCTGGTGCAGTCTGTGTGCTGCTTTAATCTCAGTGTCCTTGGGTCAGAACCATGGGGGCATGAAGTGATCTGCCACACTGGACTTTTGCACCCTCCAGTGGAAGTACGAACAAAGACAAAATTTTAAAATTCCACACCGGGTTTGGGTGGTATTTATTTTTTCATACCTTAATACCTAGTAAAATGTATGACAGTATTTGTAAGAAGAAAAATCTTGCTGGGATTAAATTCTTTTGACCTATGTTATGTTGTAACGCTGTGAATACATTTAATTTAAGTTAATTAAGTTTGATTATTTATTTATTATTTTTACATTGGCTAAGTTCATTGTTGTGGTAAATTAATTTATCAACTTTTTTGCAGAATGTTGTTCACAAATATTCAATGCCAAATAAAGAGATGAAAATAGAGTAAACACATTCTTATGGGCAGGAATATATCATGTTCAGTTAAAGATAGTCTTAGTCTGAGTAGTAGGCCTGTTAAAATTACTTAGCCCCATGCTACCCTCTTAAGCAATGGATCATCATTTGGTTTAGCACATATAGATCTAGAGGACCTAATAATCCGACAAGCATGTTTCTTTTGTTGGCTCTAGTTGGGAGCATTGCAGGGTGACAGTGTTCCCTGCGGTGCTGTATAATCATTCAGCTGCTGCCTCGCTATTCGAGCGGGCCAACCTGGACAACAACAGTTTGATTTGTTACTAACTTTCACCACGACTTTTCTTGTAGGCAAATAATTTCTAAATGGGAGTCCAACTTAGTCTGATCATGGCTACGTGATACCACGAGGATGAGAGTGTGACGCTGAAAAAACATCAGGATATTACTGGTTTGCTGTCTTTTTCACATCACAGCTACATGTGGCACCATTTGTGTGGTGTGTGTGTTTATTTTTTTGTTGTCATGAGGAGTAGGAGACCCCCCCACACACACACACACACACACACCACACACACACACACACACACACACACACACAGCCACCCCCCTTGTCTCTTCAGCAGGCAGGGCAGACAGACAAACAGACTAGCAGACAGACAGACTGGCTGACCGTAACATTGTAACCGATATACTAAAATACTGGACCATGCGCCCTTCCAAATTTGTCTTCCAGCCACGGGATCCCACCGTCTGAACAGGAATAAACACACACACACACACATGCAGACGTCTCCCCTGCTCTATACTGTACGCCTGTGTGTGTGTGTGTGTGTGTGTGTGTGTGTGTGTGTGTGTGTGTGTGTGTGTGTGTGTGTGTGTGTGTGTGTGTGTGTGTGTGTGTGTGTTGTGTGTGTGTGTGTGTGTGTGTGTGTGTGTGTGTGTTGTGTGTGTGTGTGTGTGTGTGTGTTGGGTACCACAGTTAGCGATGCAGGGATGTCTGGGTGAGGAAGGAGATTGATTCTCAGTCGCTGATGTAACCAGACTGGCAGAGTTGGGTCACAGTGAGCCCACGTGCAGCTCGCTTTAATGAGCCGCAGGGTGATCCTGCCTGTTTCTAATGGTCATTTAATTCAAAGGAGTGCTGTTAACTCTTTGTAGCTGCTGTCCGGGGGGGGGGGGTTTCATTCAGCACCACAGTCCCTGTACAACTTCTCTGTTTGCTGCTTCATCCACAGCACAGAAAAGCAGAAATTGTATCTTCCAAGTGCTGCCATAAAAAAAATAACAAAAACTGTGTAGAGAGAGAGAGACTGAGAAAAAGATTGTATGACTGTGAGAATGAGGCATAGTTAAGATGGTGAAAGTTGATATTGCAAATGTATTTGAAATATCCTCCCCCTCATGCATGATGTATTTGTTCCTTTAGCTCCTCAGTTTTGCAGCGAGAGCAGAAATGATTGTGGAGACAAGTCAGATGGCAGTTTCCAGTCCTGGTTTCTCTGTCAGAGTTACAGACAGTCGAGAAACTTGCAAACACCTAATTTCTGTGCTACAGTGTGTTTGAACATTATTGAAGAGGAGGAGATAACAGCCAGGTAGCCGAACACAGACAGAAAGACAGATGAGGAGTCACTTTGTTCCTATTCTTGCTCACTCTTCTTTTTATACACACATCAAGGAGGTGAGTTGAGTTGAGTACGGCATCTTGAGTCTCCCATTCTCTACGAACACACACACACACACACATTGTCTCGAGTCAGCTGTGTGTCAGTGTAGCATCATTAGCTTTTCTGTGTTCCTGTGTTATTGATGCATTTTAAATATTTATTAGGCCACTTCCACCTCAGCGGCATCATCTTCTCAGCCAGCAAACAAAGCGGAGATATTTCTGTGTGTCCTTGAATAACAATGAGGAGGAAGAACCGGGACAAATCTAAATGATATAGGACAGTTTTTCTCCTGTGTTAGTCTTAAAAAGGTTTGACTTCATGTCTCAGGGATCATTTGTAAATTTTAAACGAAATCCGACAGATATTTACTGCTCATTGGTGCAGCCTTGTATACCACTGTTATCAGCCGTCATCATGACACCTAAATGGTGATTTAATGTTTGAACTGCAGTCGAAGGATTTACCTACATACTCTATATGCTATTTTCATTATTGATTAATCAATTCATCATTTAGTGTCAAAGCTTTAAAAAAAAAAAAAAGGCCCATGAATAATGTCTTTAACTAACTTGATGACTTGTACATCAAGATATTAATTTAGAATCATATATTCCAGATGCATGAAAGAGTGCATGTTTAGCATTTTTCCAAAATGTCTTAAGTGATTTATCAGTTAATATCAGAATCAAATTGTTGATATTCGATTTTCTGTGCAAACAGAAATCTGTGTGTAGTTAACATTCATTCACAGAAGAGAATGTGAAAAATGACCAAAACAAAAGCACAAAACGGTTATCGTAGTCATATCATATGAGTGCAATAACAAGACTTATAACAAGGTTATGTAAAGGAAAATGTTTGGTAGTCAGTGTAGGTGTGTTGGTGTATGTGTGTATGTTTTCCAGTCTGCATGGATGTGTGTGTAAGGGTGAAGAGCAAGAGAGACGAGACAGACCGACCAACTTTTAAAAACTTAAAAAACACAGCTTTTCCTAGCTTCAGAAAATGTCACAGACCAGTTGACCAGTTTGAAGTTTGAAGTTCTTTGACAAAGTGTATTTTACAGATAATGGACTGCAGACTGTAGCCGAGGGGCCGCCCAGTCTCCCATCTGCTAGTGTTGGTCCAGAGCCCTCAGCCTGGAAAACACTGGCAGAGAAATCTAACACGCTTCTCGTGAGGTAATCCATCATTAATGTCATTTCACTGACATGGACGCTGCACATCTTCACATCCTTCGAGAGGCTGCACGGCATTTGCTCTTTACGCTTGACTTACAGTAAATTTAGAGAGGTAGAAAAGTTATCAGGCCCAGAAATTCAGGGGAACATGAGCCGGAGCACGCAAAGCTAAAATATTTCTGCCATATTATTTTAAGACATGAGATCAGCTGTTTAGAAGAGCGACCGAGTGGAGAGGAGCTGCATCCACTGTGTTTGTCATTCACAGAAATTCATCTGTGCATGAATAAACTGAGTTAACGTGAGATTTTGAGAAGGAGTTTGTTGTAATTAAAGACAATGAGGCAGGATCAGAAAGCAGAGATTCACATCAGGTTTGCACACGATGATTTCCAGTTCTAAACAAGTGAACGCTGGAAATGATTTACATGATTTACATTAGCTCTGTGGAGACTGCTGCTGCTCTGCCCTGCTCCTCCCCTTCCTGTGGATTTTAGACTGAAGAAACATAATAACAGTTCAATTCAAAGGGTAAACAAAATATGTCTGTACTTACTATGCTATACTTGAATTAGACTTAACTAGACCAGACTAAACAGACCAGGATAAAACGTGACCCTCGTTCAATTATATCTGACTAAACTAAATAAGCATATGGATTAAATCCTCTACCATGGTATGATTTTATGGGGTGATATTGATATACAGTTTTTATCTAGATCATTTTTAGATCCCACTGAACATATACAATATATGAGGCGTGGCTATTAAATAAGGAGACTGGGCTTATGTAAGTCAAACCAACATTAGTCTCATTATTTAATAGTCACACCTCGTATAGAGGGGATGTTTTCAGGAGAAAGAAACTATTTGTAAATAAAAGAATCTGACATGAATTTCAGTTTTTGGGGAGTCCAGCTAATTGAGTAGTTAACAAATCATGGAACGTTATCATATACATGCAAAAATGATTTTTCTCTCACAGTACATATCGTCATATTGCCCAACCATAAAACTAAACAAGACCAAACCAGACTACTGTAGACTAGACTAATTTGACTTAACAAAAAAAAAAAAAAAAGTCAGTGACATCTCTCTATTAAATTTAACTCTAAATCTAATTTAAACCCTAATAAGGTAAATGTCAAATTAATCAAAGATGAATTTTCATGAAATAACATAACTTAATTACATGTCAGGTCAAAGGAAATAAGACCAAACTACTATACTAAAAATACAAATAAAACTAACCTAAACTGAGTTAAAACCAAATAACTAAAATAATCTGAATTAAAACTCAAACTAAACTGGTTTTGTTAAACAGAATAAAAAATGTATAAAAATCTAACCTGAATTAAACTTAACTTCACACTTGACTTGACAGTAATCACACATAAGAAGAGACTTTAAAACAAAATGACTTGGACTAAAAGTGAGCTGTGCCCAGTGTGCTGTGCGAGGATGAGACCAGACTGCATGTCAGAACTGTTTGCCATGGCAACCACAGATTATCTGATTAATTAATGAACCTTTTACCCTTTTTACTGCATCACCAGCTACTGTTGTTAATCACTCACGCACTGTTTGGCCTGCAGCTCACACACACATACATACAAATGGCCGGTTGGAGGCAGTAAACTAGTGAGCTCTGTGTTTGTCATCTCCAGGCTATCTGAATGGGAGACGTTTTGGTGGAAATCAATGACATGGGTGTCATAAAAGGAGGGTTTCTTTTCATCAAAAGGACTCAGAGCATATGCTGTAGCCCGAGGCGTCATCCTGCACAGATGCACCATAAGTACGTAAAAATAACGTGCATCTGATTCTCACTATTACATGGAAACACTAGATCTTAGAAACACTGTTAATCAAACACCTTCAGTTCTCCTCTGTGTTATTAAAGCTTAATTATATGTGTTTTATTTTCTCTCTTGTCACAGGGGATTTTTGATCCAAACATACATTTCTCTAGTGTCTCCACACACACACACACACACACACACACACACACACACACACACACACACACACACTTTCAACCTGCAGGTTCTTGTTCGTAGTTTAATTAAGGTCTGTGTGTGTGATTACGAAAATCTCCTGGGAGTCTAATTGTCATATTTACTCTGTGTGTGTGTTGTGTGTGTGTGTGTGTGTGTGTGTGTGTGTGTGTGTGTGTGCGTGCGTGCGTGCGTGCGTGCGCGTGCGTGCGTGTGTGTGTGTGTGTGTGTGTAGCTGTGCTACATTTCAGGGGCGTGTTTTTATCTGCCTGTTCATTGCATAATCAACATTCATTCCTTATTATGTTGCAAGTGCCAATACGTCTTGGCTGTAGAGCTGTAAATATAAATTGTCTGTCTCTGAGTCTGTGTGTGAAGGGAAAACTCTAACAACTCTAATGCTGCTCTATTTTCCCTAAAAACGTGCAGATATATTTCATATAATAGCAGTTCTCTACTGCACTGTAGCGCCCTAAAGCACCAGCCTCTGCTGTTTTCTATCTCAAGTCATCTTTTGCAAAAGAAATATCTTGGGATGTCAAAGCAGGAGGTGACAAAGGTGTAGATAATAAAATTCCAGTTACAGAACCGGGAGGAAAAACACAGGTGAAACAAATTTCATTAGTGTCTCGATAGACCACCTTCACATCCCTGGAAATACCTCACCTGAATGGCATGTATTCATAATTGATTTTATTAATTACACCTGGGCTTTTCTAAATGCTGTGCCACACTGTCATGGACCACTGCAACACTGAGCAGAACACTTGTTAATGTTATTAGCAACACCTGCGCTTTTCCCGCTACAGTATGACACGTCAAAATGTCTGCTGTGTAACAGGCCTAATGTATCATAATGACAGTGTGAGGAGAAGTTCTCAGCTTCTTTACTGTCAGTAAAAGTAGTAATAGGATACTGAATATATACTCTTTCATAAGTAAAAGTACAGTAGTATTATCAGCTAAATGTACACAATGTTACGGCCCAGCTCTTAGGCCATGACAACAACAGGAGAGACACCAGTTTTTTAACTGAAAGTGTCTAAATCTATTACTGAAACAGTAATTCCAAAACATACTTAACATGATGTGGAGTGTAAATCACTGTGGAAAGTGTTGTACACAAAACCTAAACTAACAAGGCTAAAGCTAACCAAACAACAACACAGTGCTCCCAGTCACACTAATAAGCTCCACCTACCGGGGCCCTGTCAGGTAACACAGAAACAGACAAGGAAAAACCCACACAGCAGGAGTGTCGTCACAACAAAGTGGCTATAATTTATATTTGTATAATAACAAAGTGTCAAATGACAAAGTGTAATGTGAGAGGCATCCCACAGTGGAGCATTTAGCTGCCCAAAGAGCCAGATTTTTCCCTCAGGTGTTAGTAGAGAGCAAAACAAGAGGTGAATGGGAGATTCAAGTTTGGACTTATATTCACCAAGTGGCCAGAAACATAAGTACAAACCATGTTGCTCTAACTGCTGGATGTGTAAATATGCAACTTTTTGCTAACAAGTTCACTATATCGAACTAAAAGGTGAGTACCAAAACAAACAAACAAAGGTTTAAAGTATCGACATAGTACTTTCCCATTATGTGGAAAGGCCCCTTTCAGAGTATTGGAGTAACTGTAGTGGAAATAATGTACAAGTTATTATAAACTTGTACAGAAGTACAGCTCTTGAGTAAATTTACTTTCCCACCACTGAAAAATAATACTATGTGGAAGGCAGTGAACTTTATTGATGCAGCCTTGCACATTCTTTAAAATGTCAGCAGGCCTATAAAAAATCTCCAGCAACAAAACAAGTGTTTTTTACTGATCTGGAGTCCAATGTCCTCGGGCGGATCATTTCAGAAAGGCGTGTCACTCTTACAAACTGCCTTTATAAAGAGTATTGAAGTAAGACTGAGCAAATAGTTGCTCATTAGTTTGAAATCAAGTTGTTCTGCGGCCCACATTTTCAAATGTTGAGAAACATTTCTGTAGGTTTTTAGGATTACTGCAGGATTTAGGAGAGACAGCTACAACAAGTGACGATGGCAACAAGTTTATTTCTCCAATCAGAAACATGCTGGAGTGATGTAGTGAAGTAGTAGCAGATGTAGTAATGGAGCTATAAAAGGTTTTCTTTTCATGAAGTGTATTTTTGTCAAACTGCCCTGACCTTTTGTATGAATTAATCAAAACCTACTTGGTTTGAATCATTGTTTTGTTGACTTCTAAGTGACATGAGCGAAGGTCAGGGTGTCTATCTAGCAGATGATGTTCTGTCATGGCTGATAGGGCGGGGACACTTGCAACAAGTTTTTGTAATTGTCTCCACGCTAAGCAGACGTATCAAAGCAGACGACCCAACAGCATTTTTCAACATTTTTGGTTCAAATTAGGAAATGTATGTGGCTAAGTTAATTATTAAAGTTTGATGCCGCAACCGTCCCTGATCTTTATTGGAGCTGGGTTGGGGTCAGTTGCAACATCTGAATTCTTACATTCATATAAATATTGTAAATGATATGTCATACGTTATCATCTTTAAATGGTATGGGTAATTAGCAGACGGATGTAAGTTTAATATATAAATATTTGGTTGATCTATTCCAAATAGTCTCTGAGTAACTGAGAGAAATGCAGAAAGTGTTGCAACCGTCTCCAGTCTCCCCCTGTTTTATCAGGGAATCACTAACACTGTCAGCCTGCCCCCTCACATAAGGATCCTATAAAGTTCTTGCGGTCTAGAGCAGACGCATGCGCAGTGGTAGCCCCGAGTAACGTGTGTAGTAGTATTATTATTGTGAATGGGGGGGGTGGAGATGTGGGGAGGAGGGAGAGGAGGAGGCGGGAGGAGGAGGAGGAGGAGGAGGGGGGCGGTATTTTGGGTGTACAGTCACAAGAGCGACTCGACGGAGCCAGGAAGTAGACTCTTGATGCCTTCAAGTACTTTCCAAACTGCCGTAATTTAGATTTTTGATCAAAGTGTTACAAAGAACAAGAAAACTGCTGAAGCTTTGTAGATTCATCAGCAACTGATGGACAAAGATGAACTGTAATTGATTTCTACTCGTGCTGTTAACCTGTATGTTGATGCATGTTTTTCTTTACCTTTTTTTTCGGTTTAATTTTTAGCTATGGCTTGATGCATTTTTTTTTTTTTTAAAAGTATTTTTTTATGGCTGTTTTACTGAATCATGCTGGATTAGAATAATGTAAATTAAACTAGGCTACACGCCAAACAGATATTTCTTCTCCTGCCACCACAGCATAAAACAGCTCTGTGCCATATGATTCATGACTTAATTAAAGCTGCCAGAAGATAAAATATAGCCCCTCTCTGTCTCTGCCTTTGTGCTTTTTGCATTAGTCCCAAACCCCTTTAGGCTAATTCACGAATAATCGACAGACCGACTGAGGAAGAGCACTTAAAAGTTGCAGGTAGACTAAAGAGAGACAGACGGAGAGCGCTCGTTTGTTGCCACTTGCTTGAGATCACACGCTCGTCAGGAGAGAGAGAGGGAGGTAGAGAGACACTGAGAGACAGTAAGGAAGACAGCGAGAGAGAGAGAGCGAGGGAGAGAGAGAGAGAGAGAGGGAGGGGGAGAGCGAGAGCGAGAGCGCCACACGGTCAAATTGAGCTTTATCTATCGCAGTGGGTCACTTAATAAGAGCCATTTGGAGCCAGAGGCGAACCGGAGCGCGCAGGAACCGCATTCAGGGGGCAGATCATCATAACAAGAGCAGCAGTCATAATCACTGAGGCCAGCAGCAGAAAGCACATTGCTCCACACAGGGAAGAAAAAAAACACACACAGACACGGAAGAGAGTTGAGTGAAAGAGAAGCTGAGTGAGGGACGGACGGCAAGAAACACAGTTTAACTTTTACTGTGCGGGACAATTAAAAAAAAAAAAAAAACAACAGGATAAAAAAGTGAAAAACCAAGAGGCCGAAAAGTGTTGGTGAAGATGCCGCGGGTAGTTCCGGACCAGAGGAGCAAGTTTGAAAATGAGGAGTTTTTCCGCAAGTTGAGCAGGGAGTGTGAGGTGAGTCTGACTGTGTTTGTGCACACTGGATCCATTCAGTCAGACGGCGGAAATAAAGAGAGAAGAAGGCTCATTAGAGGAGGAGAGCATGCTGGCGGGGTGAACTGTTTTAGGCTCCACATTAGTTCTTTCATTCATTTTTATCTGCAGTGAAATAAATTCCTTAAAATAAAGCACTGGTAGCCTACAAAGGTGTGTTTCAGTCAGTTGTTTGAGTTGTATCTTCCCCTCTGAACTTGAGGAAAATACATTTTTTAGACTTTTTGTTCTGATCCTTCCTTTACATTTTGTTCTTTTATTTGTCTTTATTTATTTAATGCTCAAATCAGTCTTAAAGTAGAATTTCTGCTATCACTCTTTTCCTGTTGTTATAGATTTTATATGAGTTTATGATTTAAAAACACAAAGACAAACAAAGAATGATGCCTTTTGCCTTAAATCAAAATTCTTGTGGCTTATCTTCAAATTACAGCCCACTGCTGGCAAAGAGCATCGCCATTCACTGTCAAACAGCCCTTTTCAGAGTGGTTTCTACTTCATATCAAGCACATGTTTTATACTTAGAATATATGAAAATGTATGTGAGTAAGTCTGTTGTTTAAGGTTGTTTTTTTGTTTTTGTTTTTTTGTATTTTCAATGTAGATTAAATACACTGGCTTCAGAGACCGGCCCCATGAGGAGCGACAAGCCCGCTTCCAGAATGCCTGCAGGGACGGACGGTCAGAAGTAGTGAGTGCAAAACTAAATATAATCTCTTATTCTTTGTCTTCTTCTTGAAGTTCAAGAGGGGGGTTGTAGTACTAATTACTGATATTATATGGTTCAAAGAGAGAAAGGAAGGCAGTGTGCATGTGTGTGTTTATGAGGATGTAAAGCTCACATGCACACTGAGACAGACATCACATGTCTGATCAGTTTTTAATGAATACTGTAGCTGTGCACACCAAAGGAAGATAATGAAAGAAACTTTAAAATCCTCCACAGTAGGGAGTATTAATTCCTAAGAGTGTCTCCTTTTTAACAGACAAATATATTCTTATTACAAGAATACTGCAATCCGCTCACCTTGTGCAGCAGCATAGTGTGTATTCACATGCATGGACCATGTGTGTGTGTGTGCGTGTGTGTGCGCCGATGTTTTTACATGTCCCTGCACCAGGAAGTCGACGTGTTATCAGACATGCAGACCCACCAGGCTTAGCTTCACACACAGGCTCATCACTTCTTCCCTCTAGATTCTGCAGCTGCAGTCATCATTGCTTTGTTTGGCAGAAACGCACATTAACGCATGTTATCACACAGGTCCGTTAGGGTTACAACAAACACTGTCAGGGCTGTCATTTGGATCCTAAAATTGGTGACCTAAAGTAAATATCACCTGTCATGTCTAAGTTTGGTATATACGGTAATTTGACAACATGTTGTGGGTACAGTAGACAGACAAAGGATATACACTGCAGGAACAGAAACATAGAAATACCTGTATGATGACCAGTAAAGAAGTACAACAGCCCTGCAGTAAATACTATTAATCATTATATCTTCTCCAGTAGCAAAACATTCCCTGTAACTGTGAAGATTTGCTGTTTTTCTTTGTCTTATGTGTTGAATATCTTTTTGTTATCGAGTGTGATAAAACAAGCTGACGTTTTATAGATTTGATTGATTCTTAATTGAGAAAACACCTGCAGTATCAACTGATAATCTAAATAATCAATATTTGCAGCCTGATTTTTGTTTAGACCCTTACTTGAGTTGTTTTGGTGTTGACTCAGACCTATGGTCTGCTGTGGTGCTGCATTATATGAAATGTAAAAACATTTTTTGTTTTTTTGTTTTTTTGTTTTTCTTTCATTTTCATACGTGGAGTAGCTGCCAGTTGTTGCAGTAGGAGATAGTTTGTGGCGACAGTGTCGGTGGGCTGAATCTGTCTCCCTCCATTTCCAAACCACAATCGTCTCTCGCCGCGTCTTCAAACGCAACCGGTCGTCCAACTCTGAGATGGATGCCTCTCAAACACAAATGAGCCGATGTGACGACAGAATGAGCTTCTTTGTCCACACTGTGAAATAAAGTCCATTAGAAGCATTCAGAAATTTCACTTTGGTATTATCAGTATAATTTACTTGCAATATAAAAGTAAAAACATCCACTATGCAGATCTGTCTCTGTCAGAGCTGTATTTACTATTATACTCTTGGATTATTGTTACTCATGCAGCAAAGACTGAGCAGCATTTTAACACAAGCTGTAGAAGGAGCTGTACTCCTGGGAGGTTTGATTTAATGTATAAAAATACATCCTATTTTATATCCTCATTCGAATGCAAAATAGTAGTTGGAAATTAAAATACTCAACTTCAGTACACGTAGTTCAGAATTGTACTTTAGTACAGTATTTGAATAAATGTATTTAGTTTTTTTTCCCACCATTGATGGAAAGTAGCATTTGGGGTGAAAAGTAAAAGACATGTTTTTCTTGATGAGCACAATATGTCTGCATGTTTTACCGTCTTCACTCTTCACAAAAATACCAGGTGTAGCGTTTCCAATAAGCAGTTTCTAACTTTATAGCAAGTCAGGGCAAATTCATATTGTCATTATGTAATTACTGTGGACTCACTGTTTGAAGACCCTTTCAAAACTTCCTAAAACGTGTCCTCAACAAAAGGTGAGGCCAGGCGAAATGCCTTTAGGCTGCTGGCACAAACACACACAAACACATGGCAACTTCTGCTGTCTTAGTCATCCTCGAGGTATTTTTCACAAACATGCTGTCATCATCACAGGAGGGGGCGGCGGGGGGGGGGGGGGGGCTACATCTAGTTTTACCATCTTATAGTGGGACATGATGCGTCCGTCTGTCTGTCCTCACTGTATTTATAAGCCTCTTCTGCTGTGAGAATTGATGGCCACGGTTTTAATGGTTTGACGGCAGCTGTGACATCATGTCGCTGATTTATCTATCGGCCAGACGCTGCTAAAGACCTCCTGCTATTTTCATGGCCAGTGTGGACGAGTATCAGACACAATGAGACTCAAACGTGCTGTCAAGGATCACTTTTTATAGATGACACCGATGAACGAAGAACAAATAAGCAGTAAACTGTGGCCAGTTTATTGGGTCAGCACTAGAGTTATGTAACTTTAAAGCCCCCCTCCTCTCAAAAATGTGTTTTGTTTATTGATACTTCACTTTGATGTTTGTGCAGAGTTTGACACGAGAGGCTGTTTTCACATTCATCTGCTGAGGAGTGAAAGTTTCACTGTGTTCAAATAAAATCTGACTTTAAGATGTGACATCACAACTAGTTTTAAATATGCAACTTGTACAACTGTGATGTGTAAACTTTGTACTGAAGTAGGAGACATTTTGAGTCAAGGGGTTAAACTTTTGGAAAAAAAATATAGAGTGGGTGTAATGTTAGATATTTTACACAATTTAACTTGTTTTCTTGTTTGGGAAAAACCTATTCTATCAGACACAAATTATTGTTCCAATCAAAGTATTTCTAGTTGTCGTGAAAGATGTCTAGAGAGCGTCTTTGAATATTTGTTTTCTCTTAATCAGTTATTTTCTTTCGTCAAAAATAAAATTAAAATCATAGCTTCCATTAAAGAATAAATAAATAAAAATAAAAACCCTAGATGTAGTTGCTGGTACTTTCATAAATAGGCTATTCATTTTACCAGACACATATGTTTAGAACAAATTGTGTTTTGCAGAAGCTGTTTAAGTAAATAAATCATGGGGAATCAAATAAAAGACAAACATTTATATCTGTAATATTAGCTTAATGTTTTCTATCTGCTAGTTAGAGCAGAAATACTGTCTAAATATTTTTATTTCCATCGTTTTTCCTCCACATTTTCATTCTTTTTTAAGAGATTTATTAGCAAAATAATTAGATGTACTGTACATGTTTATACTGGATATGCTGCGAGTCTTTTATTTAAACAATTATTTATTTAAATAAATACAAAATTAATATATAGAGAATGATGAAAATGTGCTGCATCCAAACTGGCAGTTGTATCTTGTATTAGAAAAGTGCTTATTCTCTGCATTATTTTTTATGATTCACACTGTATCATGTAAAAATGAAATTAGGCAGCTGTTTCTAGGAATTTCCAGACATCACACACAAACACAGATGTGCGGCTCAGATCACAGGGCAACTCTAAAATGTTCAGGATTGATTTGATAAATGGGACAATAATTCAAAGTAAATTATCTTCTGCTCAGCTCATTAGAGATGAGTCGCTTTCTAAACTACTATTGATTTTCATGCTGCACTGCCCCCCTCCCCTCTCTCTCTCTCTCTCTCTCTCTCTCTCTCTCTGTCTGTTTACTTCCTTTTATTTCATTTCCTTTGTTCTGTTCTTTTTTGTCTTCTCGCCATCTTACTTCCATTTCCTCTCTCTCTCTCTCTCTTTCTCTCTTTGTCTGACTTTCCTTACATTCACCGTGCCGTCTTTAGTGCCGTTATCCTGTTTCCCTTCATTTCTCTTCCTCTTTTTTCATTTCCTCAGTTTCCCTCTGCTTCACTCTCTTTTTCTTTCTCCTCCTTTGTCCCTCAGTTTCCCTCCATCTCTCTCCTCTCTCAGCCTCTCCTTCCCTCTTTTTCTTTCCAGCAGTAGTAGGCAGCAAATTGGTATCAGATGGTTGTAATCCAATACTTCAAATACAGCAGAAAGGGTGACTCGGGTGTTCTTTGAGCTCTCTTTTCTGTGTGTGTGTGTGTGTGTGTGTGTGTGTGTGTGTGTGTGTGTGTGTGTGTGTGTGTGTGTGTGTGTGTGTGTGTGTGTGTGTGTGTGTGTGCGCATGTGTGTGTGTGTGTGTGCGCATGTGTGCGCATGTGTGTGTGTGTGCGCATGTGTGTGTGTGCGTGCGTGTGTGTGTGCGTGCATGTGTGTGCGTGTATACATGTGTGAATTAGACGCATTTTTTTCTCTTTGTGTGTTCATCTACACACTTAGTAATTTTCAGCTCTCCCCTTCCTTTATTTCTCTCTTCCGCTCAGTGTTGTTTTCTCCTTCTCCTCTTTCACTCAGTGTTTCTCTCTCATGCTCTCACTCTCTGATGAGGGGCAGATTTGACAGGGTGCATAATTCATATGCTTCTAGCTTCAGTCGCAGTCCTAATGCCCTTACTATTGATCTGTCCCAGCAAACACAACACAACGCACACACTCTCTCACACACACACACACACACACACACACACACACGGATGCAGATACGCATGAAAAATAACCATTATAACTTGATTTTCTGTCTCTCCGCAATTCATTGCTTTCTGACTGCAATAGAGAAATGCATTCTATTGGTTTTAATTTTATTTATGTTTCTGTACGTGTGCGTGGGGACAAGAATTGAGGGTCCCACAGGTAGAGACTGCTTTTTGAGGGTTAAGACTGGGTTTTAGGCTAAGGGTTAGGGTTAGGGTTAGGTTTTGGTTAGCGTTAAGTTAAATCAAAAAATGAGAAAAGCTACAGTATGATATGAGAGTGTGTGTGTGTGTGTGTGTGTGTGTGTGTGTGTGTGTGTGTGTGTGTGTGTGTGTGTGTGTGTGTGTGTGTGTGTGTGTGTGTGTGTGTGTGTGTGTGTGTGTGTGTGTGTGTGTGTGTGTGTGTGAGGGGAACAGGCCAGTGGTTCACTCTGTACTTTTATTCTAGTGGTTAGACCATGAAGAAACAGAGAGAGGCAAAGACAGGCGAGCTGAGGAAAGGAGAAAAAGAACAACTTTGATGTCAACTTTGAGTCTATCAAACTTAAACCCTTCCAGGCTTAGACCCAAATAAGACATTTAAACTTATTCAAACATTTTGCTAGTTATGCAAGAACCCTCTGGAAACATTTCTATGAAACCATGATAAAATCAGTATTTCAAAATCAAGATCTTGATAAAAATTTGTTTGAAGCTGCATGAAGTAATAGTTTTGAGTTTTTGAAATGGCTTTTCCAGCAAGAAAAAACTTAAAAGTAAAAGTAACTATAAAGAACAGTCAAGGCAGAGGCAACCTGTAGTGCGTAGTTTGGGTCAAACTCCAAAAACTGGATCCTACATGTCCCATCATGCAACTCACAATCATCTTTCCTTAGACCTTACTTACCTGGTAAATGCAGGTCTCTTTTAAATGCCAACCTCCCATTTGGTAATGCAGGTTTAGTGTTATGACTTTGTGGTTTCAATGGCCAGTTGTAAATTTGTCAGTCAGTGAGCTTGCTTAACCAAGCTCCTTCAATACAGTTGTTTTTACAGACAGTTTTTTGTTTAATATTCCCTGTCTGCTGTTTTATACGGTGCTTCTAGCTTCTTTTAGCTCATTGTTTAGAGTGTAAGTTTGAGTCTCACAACTCTCATCAAACGTCAGGATATACAACTATAGGCAACTCTTTTTGATTGTAAACAAGCTCCGACAAGCCCAAGGTGCACCACATGCCCAGCTTGAAATGACACAGGGCTGACGTAAACAAACAGCCGGTGAAGCCACTAAAATCCAAAAGAAAGCTCCAATCTGAGTGAATTTTGGACTTTGATTGATTCACCTTGTGACTAGAAACACTGATGGGATCACAGTGTTGCTTTGTGTCGGCTTGTTGCACGTTCTGCTAACATATGAGCCACAACAATTTTAACAACCAATCGTATGTCGTGGCTGTGTTTGTGAGTTTATTGTCCTCCCTGCTTCCTTCACAACTGACTTTATACTCTCTCTCTCTCTCTCTCTCCCTCTCTCTCCCCCTCCCTAACCCCCACCCCAGGCCTTTGTAGCTACAGGTACCAACCTCTCTCTCCAGTTCTTTCCAGCCAACCTGCACGGAGATCAGAGGCAGGTTCCTACAAGGGAATACGTTGACTTCGAAAGAGAGACAGGAAAGGTAGGACAAGTGCAATCCACCCACCCCCTCAAGCACACACACACACACACACACACACACACACCACACACACACACACACACACACACACACACACACACACACACACACATTCGTCTGTGTTGCTGTTCACCAGTTGCAAAGGTCATACGGTCTGAGTTGCAGCAGACAGACTGGTCAACAATGAAAAGAGATATTCTAATGAAATATGTCCAGAATTCATGTGTAACCATCCAAATGTTGGCAGAGTCGTTTATTTCAACATCAGTTGGATTCAAAAACATCTTTATTCAGTCATGTGCTCTTGGTTCATCCAACTCTGTTGTCACACTTGACAATGTGAAACTTTAACAGAACAAAATAGCATTTGCAGAAACACACGCTGTACATCTCTGCCTGCTCTCTGTTCCTCTTTCATATCATGAAATGAAAATAACAAAAAAAAAAACTTCATGTGATTTTTTAAGAGTAAACGTGTCGAGCTTCATTCACCCGATCAGACGTGTGCGTCAGGATATTCAGTGTGTGTGTATGTTGACATCTAACATGTCTAGTTCGAGTTAACAACCTTCGACAGAGTGCAGATTGATTCGGGTGTCAGGTTGAACACAAGTCTACAAAGACAAATTAAAGTGATCAATCAATTTGTAATCAGCTTCATGTTGTGCTAAGTTGAGCCATTAAATCACTCTGTGCCTGGTGAACAATACCTGCCTCATACCGCCCACCAGACAAACTGCACAATGTGTTGATCCTAGTCACACCGCTCAAATCATTGCTGAACATCTTGTCACACAACAGTAAGTTCATGAAAAACAGTATTTGCCCAGTTGTGCTGTTGTTCATTTAAGATCAAAGTTAAACAACTTAAAGAGATCAGAAGATGTTCGTTTGCTGCTGTTGTCAAGGTGAAGGTGGAATGCAGTGGTGCTGCTGCTGTGTTTATGTGTATGTTAATTGTCTCCCCTGGCGCTAAGCCTGGACTGTGTGTGTGTGTGTGTGTGTGTGTGTGTGTGTGTGTGTGTGTGTGTGTGTGTGTGGTGTGTGTGTGTGTGTGTGTGTGTGTGTGTGTGTGTGTGTGTGTGTGTGTGTGTGTGTTTTTGAGTGTGTGTTTTTGAGTGTGTGTGTGTGTGTGTGTGTGTGTCAGAAGGCCCTCCACGGACACTGGCCAGCTGAAATGAATGCCGGCTGGCAGCTCATTAAAAATGCATTCTGGGGAATCAATGGACCTCCATGCCCCAAGGCTGACGGACTAATCTCACACTGTTAATTATTTAACACAAGTGCTCTGATAGTTGGGTAACGGTGTATGTGTGTGTTTATGGGTGTCAGACAAAGACAGAAAGAATGCATGTGTATCGCTGAGACAGTGTCTGTGTGTGTGTGTGTGTGTGTGTGTGTGTGTGTGTGTGTGTCTGTAAGATGATATCCTCTTCTTTGTCATCTCAACGGTGCTAGTTTTAATGAGGCCAGGAGTTGTCAATGTAAAGCATTTTCACAGTTGTGTAGAGATAAAGCCAAGCGCTCTTTCTCTCTTTCTCTCTGACACACTCACACACACACACACACACACACACACACACACACACACACACACACATACACACACATCTAAGGATTCTGATAAACATGCTGACAGTCTGCTCTTTTCATCCATAATCATCTTTTGAACTGAAAATCATAAGTCATGCTATTCACACTAAGTTGCTCCAGATCGCTGATCTTTTTTCATCCTCCTCCAACAAGAAAACACGAGTATAAGGTTTCACTCTTCACTTTTATGTAATATTCATTTATATCCCACTTGTATAAAAAGGGACAGGCGGGTGCAGAGTGTGGTTTCTTGAGTGAAATGTGCCATAAAAAGAAGTATTGTTAAGCAGAGGCTCCAATGCAGACCCTTTAATTGTGTACTGAGTGTACATTTTTCAGAGTGTTGCTCTACCAGGATTCCAGCTTAAATTTCATACTCACATTTGCAAAGACAAATACACACACAAACACACACACACACACACACACACACACACACACACCCACACACACACCCTGCCTCCTGATCCCACTGGACCTCCCTGTAGAATACAACTGTCAGGCCAAGGCAGAAAATCTTGTGTACGTTGCAACTTCTTCTTTTAATTACTGTCTCACACACACACACAGACACACACACACACAGATCTCTAAAACCTGGGATAGTTTGCTCTTCCAATATTATAAGGTTTTTATTGTTTTTATTCTACAGATCCTAAAACTTGTAAATGCACACTATAAAAGGAATCCTTTTCCTTTTTGACTTTCATCTCCTGTTTTTGCCGTTTTCTCTGCACGGCATAAGACACTTATTGCTATTTGCTGTACAGAGTAGCAGTGGACATAAATGTGAATAATGATGGCAAAAATTATAATTAATTTTCTTGCCTTTAGTCTGTGTACATTGGGAAAAGAATAAATTGAAGAAGCGTGGAGAAAGATGCGAAAGTATGATTCAGACCAAGCTACCAGGTTGCTGTTTTTGCCCCGCTTTCTTTATTTTTATTACTTTTCCCTACATATTTTCTCTCTCTCAGCTTCCCTGTTCTTTCCTCTGTTTGTTATTCTTGTGGCATTTTATATGAACATCCACACTGCATGTCTCTCTCCTCCATCCCTCCCTTCTTCTTTCTTTCCATTCCTTATGGTTTTTTTTTGTGCATACATCCTCGTTCCCACCGTACATCCCCCACTCCCTCCTTTTATCCTCTCTTCCTTCATTCGCTCCCATCCTCCCTCCATCCGTTCTGCCCCCTCCATTCCTCCCTCTCTCCCGCCTTCATTTCCAAACACAGACGGTGCCAAACCAAAAGGCTAGCACAGCCAGGTTAAACTTGGCGGCTAAATATAATGTGTGTGTGTGCGTGTGTGTGTGTGTGTGAGTGTGTGTGTGTGTGAGAGAGAGAGACAGAGAGACAGAGGGAGAAAGAGAGTAGAAGTACAGGCTTTTAGTGTCGTTGCAGGCTAATGGGAGCCAGCTGTGGAGGAGGTTAATTTTAGTGCTAGCTGCTAACTTGCTAGCAAGCATTAACCCTGTCCTGGACATGAATTGGAGCATCAGCAGCTGGTTTAGCAGCAGCCTTTGTGGCATCAGTGTGCGTGGTGGAGTTTCGGCAGCTGAAACAATACTGAAAACTATACTGAAAGTTTTACTTTCTTCAGACTTTATCCGGGGATGCTGCACTGATTGTGCCACAGCTTTTAAAATGAATGCAAATAAAATTAATTGCACTTGAGCTTTCGACCGCTGCTGGAGAAAACATGTTGAACTGATGAACACTACATCAGCTCAGGAGCAGTTACTGCTGATTTTCGCTGAGGTGTCGAGGTGAGGGGGCCTTCACAGAGCCCACTGTTGTGGCCACAAACATTTTTTCACTCATGAAATCACTTGAAAAAGTCACATCTGAGGATCAGACTTTAGACAAGGTTATTAGTAATAAGGTTAACCCACAGGAAGTACCACCGTTGAAGGTACTCTCACTATGTGTGTGTGTGTGTGTGTGTGTGTGTGTGTGTGTGTGTGTTTGCATGCTGCTCCTGCATGCCAATGAGATGGTGGCGCCAGACTGATTGCTCAGCCTTACACACAGATATATGCAAGTCTACACACACGAAAACACACCAACATATAAACAGTAAAACAAAACAGAGAGAAAAGAGTGAAAAGAGGCAGAAGGAGAAGAAAAGAGATTAGTGGTCGTGGAGGAGGGTTGAATGAGATGCAGATGATTGTCTGTCCGCTACATGATTGAGGGGGGTGGACCGTCAGAGAGGAGCTCAGACACAAAGCCTAGAACATGAACACACATGTAGGTAGATAGGTATTTGCACTATTTTCTGTACATGTATTGTTCTGTACTATACTGATAATGTGCAGGAGTTGTTTTCACTACCAGTCAATTAATCAAATCAGTAAAATCGTTGCAGACAAACCCACTGAACACCAGCTTACATACTCACTTTTGTGGAGTTCATACATCTTGATGATAAGGCTTGACAATCTGCACATAAAGCAGTGAATTTAAATGATCATTTTATTAAGTTGTCAGGTCAAGTATCTTGGTCTAAGTTCTTTATGAAGTACATACAGTGCAAGTAAGTTTGGAGTTGTGTTTCCGGCGCTTGACTTAGCTCTGTTTACCTCTTCACCAGCTGCTGAGAGAAATATCTGGCTCTTTAGCTGCTAAATGCTCCACTGTGTTCAGGAGTTAGTCGCTAACTGTCTGTGATCTGGTGCTGGGCAGCGAGTGTACAGTGAGTCTGTCAGAGCTTTTTTTTTGTAGTAAAGCTTCAGGCCATAAAACCAAAATAATGAGCAGAAAGAGGCTGAAAAAAAAAAAAAAACAGGTGATGACTTCCTGAGGATTTGTCACTATGAGCAACAACTTCACATTGGTGACTTGATCAACAAAACTAAGGTTGTGACGTAAAGGGCTCATTAAACGTGGTCTTTTAAACCGTAAGAACAGTATTTTTTAAGAAAATCTTCCTGTTTCTGTTGGCAGTGGCGTTAAAAAGTTGCATACAGTAGGTGTTGCTCACCAACTTTTATTTATTTTATTGCCATATGATTAGATATCATTATTGTCCTAGTGGATAAAAGAATGAAAATATGGCAAATATGGACACAGCTGTTCGTGAACTGTGTAAATATTTTTATTGAACCTTTGCAGCACTGCAGCTCCACACCTAGAACAATCGGACAGCTTTTTCTGTGCTGTGCAGGACAGTACACTTAATTCATTACTCATACACTGAAGTTGAATTTTTTAATACTTTAAAGCTGAAATTGATAAAAAGCTGAATAAAAAAATAAATAAAAATACGACACATCCATCCAGCCATCTGAAAAAGTACCCAGATAAAGTTCTAAAAATCTTTTTTTTCCCCATATTTTGCAAATAAAACTTAGAAGAAGGTGAACACTTCCAATGAAATGACTACTAGAGCCTGACAGTACAGTATAATAGGTCCAAGATGTTCGGGTTTACAGACTGTATAGCAGATTATGATGTGGTGACTGTTCAAATCCTCCCACAGCTGTAGCGCCAGTCCAGTCATTGGAAAGCACCACATTCAGTCAGTGTTTAAACATGACAAAAAGTCAACATGACTGGTACCTCCTTCAACTGAGTGTCAGCAAAATAGCTCAGCTGTGTATTCAATTCTGTGTATTGGCCCTTTTCTGTTTGAAGTTCTCACGTTTCAGCCTAAAGAGAGAGAGAGAAATTTCCTGGTGCTTTATAGACGTACGTCAAAATGAAAAGTTCTTGTAGATGGCAGCTTTAAGCCTCGAGGACTCTCCCCTGTCACAGGCATGTCAACATCAAGTGTGTGTCTGTTGTGTGTATGTGCGCAGTGTGTGGTTTTATGTTTCCCTCTGAACGGAAGCTGTGCCATCAGTGCGTGACTTGTCAGTGACATCATCAAAGCCAGACCACTAATTGGTTCCCTCTGCTACTGCAGCCCTGCATCTGACTGTGTTTATGTTTGCGTGTGTGTATGTGTGCGTGTGTGCAGGGTTGTGTTTTACATCTTTTACGTCCTGTGTGATTGTTCCGTACAGTGCAATGAAGGTTTTTTTTGATTGAGATTAGTATAAGTGAACTTTCCTATGAGCCTTACAGAGAGTCCGAGTCTCCCTGTTGAGAGACGTCAACGCACCACAAAACCTCTTCCCTGTACACTCGCACACACACACTCTCACACACACACACATTCTCAAACACTGTCCGTCTCCTCCCACAGAGTATCATATTTCCTGCTCCAGGCCTTAGATTAATGACCACACCCACTCCCATAATGCACTGCAGCAGACACACATACAGAATTCTCTATTTATATGGTGTTTGTGTTTGTGTGTGTGTCAGTCAGTTTATGTTGGCGTGGTGTCTTTCTGTTTGAATGAATCTCTGTCTAACTGCATTTATGCATACAGGTAGAAAGGTGTGTGTGTGTGTGTGTGTGTGTGTGTGTGTGTGTGTGTGTGTGTGTGTGTGTGTGTGTGTGTGTGTGTGTGTGTGTGTGTGCGCGCGCGCGCAGACAGTTCAGACAGAAAACTACAGAATGCTCAGTCTGGTGTGAAATCCTGCATCTGTGTGTCAGCTTCATTCCTCTTGTCTTAGTCCTTCTCTTCCAGTAACTGTCTGTAGAACTGGACCAAAGAATGCAACACAGGTCACCTGGATGGACTTGGACGTGTGTGTGTGCGTGTTCCTGTTCCTTTTAGGGCCAAGGATAGAAACGTGATTTTTCTTATTCCTTTTATTGATAAGTTTATGAATAAGGAGTATAGTTTTGGTTTTGACATGTTGACCTCAACAAAAGGGCAAATGAAATAAATGTACTGAGTGGAGCCTCCATCTACTCATTTTCATACAGCCAGTACTTGGTCAGATGTTTGGTAGGATACAAAATGCCCCCAAGATAACATTTATAAAATCAGCATGACAGGGACAAGTTTTTATTGAATGTATCTGCAAATGTACACTGTCAGCGTTTATTTTCCAACATGTTCCTCCTTAGGCAACTAGAGCGTGATGATTGGTTTTATGGTTATATTTAAGCAACTCAAAGCACTTTGGTCTTGGTTAAATATTCATATGTTTGGGAAAAAGAGTTTTTCACCAAAACCACAGTCTTTCCCTAAACTGGACAAAAACTGGACAAACTACACAATACAACAGTTTTTACCAACATGGACAGATTTTTTATTTTAGTCTCGACAGTCAGTGAGTAGCTCATAATAAACCACCAAGTGAATACAAAAATAACAAAGTATTTTTTTCATTTATACAACAGTCCCCACAGAAAATGGAAAAACAAAATCTGAACACAACTTGAATCGACTTTCTTGAATCAGACATCAAGCCCAAATTATATTTACAATTGGCTCACTAATCACAATGGTCATTTGTAAAGTACGAAAAGTACGAAAAGAGCTGAAGAAAGGATTTACTTTTTTGTAAAATAATTGATTTCTGTGTATCTGGCGCTGTCTCT